>NW_020271069.1:0-10431 GCF_002803265.2 Melanaphis sacchari | reverse complement strand
GCTCACAAATATTGACATAGAGTATGTGGCGATAGATTATCGCATAAAAATATTCGTACATAATATACCAACGTGTGTAAAAATAAAAATTATATAAATATTGACAAACAGTATATACTTCATTAAATATTGATGATAGAGTATGTTTATATAGAGATATAAATGTCGACAAAATATATAAGAAGTAGTTTTATTGTATACTACGTTTGACCAATTGCTATAATATGGATAACAACAACAATACCGTATTTAAACTTCAATACCAATGTTTATCGTGTTTGAAAAATATTAAACCGAAAACAATCGGTACGCATTATACGCTAACAATGAATATTGAAAATATGTATTATACACAAACGTATTGCAATTATATCAAGGGTGTATATTATGGAGACTTTGAGTAATTGGTATTTGACAGTTTGTGGAACAAATATATAAAATTCGATACGCTCGATAAACCCGATACATTATTATATAAAAATATTATCCAGTATTACGAGTATATAACGAATTTATGCAAAACATTTTTCATCGGGAATATCATTTATTCATCAGACCCTCGACACGCAATTAAAGATTTCAACTGAATCAAGGACAACATGTATTTAAATTTTTATGGGAACACACGATAAAATATGTTTTATATTGGCTTATAATAGAACCAATATTGCTTGAAACGATTGATTTTGATTACAAGGGATGGGAATTGGAATCAAACCAATAAAATATTGATATAGAAGCTATTTATTTTTACAAAATTATCAATTACAACTAGTAAATTTATACAGCACCTTCACATTCCACATATTTCAACAACAACCCATAACTCAAATTCAACATCAACCCACACAACGCTAATACAACAACCTCTCCTGAAATTCAATGTCAACCCGCGTCACCCATACAACAACAACAACCTTATAACTCAAATTCATTTCAACATCAACCCACAACGTTAATACAACAACAACACTCTCCTGAAATTCAACGTCAACCCGTGTCACCCATACAACAACACTCTTCTGAAATTCAACATCAACCCACAACGCTAATACAACAACACTCTCCTGAAATTCAACATCAACCCACAACGCTAATACAACAACACTCTCCTGTACAACAGCAGTTCATACCACAGATACAATATACAATAGTGCAAACTTAATACATGAAAAACATGAGGTGGAATCAATACAGTTTAGCAATTTAAATATATATATATTATAATTTTAATTAATAATCGCTATAATTGTATTTAATTTTTATTATAGAATAACGAAGATTCACTAGTAGAAGACGCTCTGGAAAATGTACAAACTTACAAATATCAACATTCAATTATACACCATCTATCAAGACTTTTAAATTTAAACCTGAGTATTGAGTAATTGATTTATATTTACGAAAATGAATATTTATTAAAGAAATCAACAATGCATTTGCGGAATCGATGATATAAATAATATATATTAGGTATGTTGGATTGTATAATAAAACATGCAAAAATTAATCTAATAAAAATAATTTTTCTTCAAAGTTTTTAAAACTAATGAATATTTGCTTTTGGATTAGAATATTTATTAGAAACTATAAAAACGACACAGCTGTTTACGAAACTTTTGTAAATTTGATTCATATTTACGAACATATTCCGAAATTTATCAAAATTATTGTAACTAAACATTCCATTAACATTATACTCCACCAATCCATATTTAATTATTTTTATAAAATTTAATATGTAATAAAAATTTAGATATAGATTATACTATAATATTAAGTCTTATAGTAGGTGATGATAAATTACACAACACGATATATTGTATAAACCAATATGTATGATTATTTATTCTTTTACTATATAATAAAACAAAAACTCATTATATTAATATATTGTACTATAAGATGTTTTTGTTTATACTATTTGAACTGTTTGTATTTATATGTTATATAATTTTAAATATACTAGTACAGTATACTTTTGAAAATATACTATCGAGTATAAATTTTTGAATGACCCCGATCCTTGTAAAATATAATAATAAAATGCAATAGTCAAAAAGATTGTGAAATGTTTGAATAATAAATATTCTTGTTCTGATGGATTTTGTATTAAAAAATTTCGTCTAAAATTATCTGTGACGAAACTAAAGGTATGTATCCAATATTAATTAACTCTGACGGTAAAGATGTCTATAAAATGTCAATATTCCGTTGTATTATGACAATTTTGGAAACAAACACGAATACGTTTGTAAAAACGGTACGACAAACACTATATACTCATTAAATATTGATAGAGTATGTGTATGTGATAGATTATCGCATAAAAATATTCGTACATAATATACCAACGTGTGTAAAAAATAAAATTATATAAATATTGACAAACAGTATATACTCATTAAATATTGATGATAGAGTTTATATAGAGATATAAATGTCGACAAAATATATAAGAAGTAGTTTTATTGTATACTACGTGTTTGACCAATTGCCTATAATATGATAACAACAACAATACCGTATTTAAAACTTCAATACCAATGTTTATCGTGTTTGATAAAATATTAAACCGAAAACAATCGGTACGCATTATACGCTAACAATGAATATTGAAAATATGGTATTATACACAAACGTATTGCAATTTATATCAAGGGTGTGGAGACAGGGAGACTTTGAGTACTTATTTGATGTTTAGAATTAAATATAAAATTGATACGCTCGATAACCCGATACATTATTATATAAAAATATTATCCAGTATTATGAGTATATAATACTTATGTAAAATAATTTTCATCAATATCATTTATTCATCAGACCTCGACACGCATTAAAAGATTTCAAACTGGAATCCAAGGACAAACACGATGTATTTAAATTTTTATGGGAACACACGGATAAAATATTATTTGACATTCCAACTATGGACACTATAATGATGTTGATGTTATTATTCACCAAAATTTTAATTATACAGTGTATTGACGATCCTGACGACAGAAGAATCATCACCGCTAACTGGACGGGTTCGTATATAATAAATTATATATGCAATAACGATGAAAAGTTTCATACAATATGCGAAAAAATATTTGACGATCCTCGGGGTTCATTTAAACATTCCATTAAAAATATATTAAAAAAACATAAAATACCCATCGCCATATCAACGAACGCGAATAACGATTCGGAATCATTATGTAAATGGGTGCGATTCAGATATTTTGGAAAAATGAATAAATTATGCGCAGACACCCGCGGAATGATATCGGATAAAATCGACGACTATTTAAAATGTAAAAACTACAATATTGACGATAGACATAAAATTATATTTGAAATGTGGGTTGTTATCAATTCAACATTCGGCAATATAAAGAATACCGATGTATACACGGAATTGGAATTGATAAAAATACAGAGTATCGTAACGGAAAACAACGCAATAGATGTATTGCGTAAAATACGCGCCAAACTCAGATCAAACGAAATAATCGCAATAAACGATGATAATATATCATCGTTTATGGACGTCGATTTGTATAATATGACTTTAAAAATCGTTAATGATATGTGTGCCAGTATCGGGAGCAATAAAAATAAAAAATATATACAAATTTAAATTACGTCATTATATTTTTTTTTTTAAAAACATTTTACATTAAACAATAATAATTATCTATAAACCATTTAAACGTCGCCGCACACTGCCCGACTATACATTTACTCTGGGTATTTTCGTCCATCCCGTGTATTGTGCAATACAATTTATTAAAGTCGTATTTGGATTTAATCTCGTCGTACGATAAATATCCAGGTAAATTTTCTCCCTCTCCTTTATCGGCAAGATCCCGGGCAATTTTAGTAGTAATATTGTACACCGGCGGATGTCTGGAAAACATATCGTTCATCTTGTCGATAATTATTTTGCGTTTTAACGATCCACGTAGATATATACTATCACATTTCAATAGTGGAGATATAAATTCGCGGATTTCCGTCCAATGCAATGCGCCAATCTTGTAGTCTAATCCATGACAATTGGTTTTCGTATATTTATAAGTGATATTGGATTTGTAATCCAGAATCAAGTTTGGAAATTTAAACGTAGAATGATTATCGTATACCGGTTCGCGGGTTTCTTTCGAAAAAATTATTAAACATATTTCGTTGATAAAATATTTATTCCCACTGTGCGCGACATAATGAAAATCTACAAAAGCGTCCATTAGTCTCGGCGGGTAAAAGGTAAATGATACATTTATAGAACATTTACCAATTTATAAGAGAGATGTGTTGTTGTCTTTGTTCTCTGATATGTTTCTACCTAACATTGTTTATATTGATTTTACTAGCAATAGGATACGGTACTGGAAAATTTGACAAATTATACGAATTGATTTTTAAATAAAATCACAATTTTATTTTTTTTTTATTTGAAAGATTGTAACACGAGTTTTGCGAAACCAAATTTACATACAATATTATCGGGTATGATTATAACATCGGATACGATTAATGCGAGGTTAGCGCGTGGCGGTCGCCCGTCAATGTCCATTTTTACGATTTTCACAGATGTATTGATCCCGAATCCATACACCACTCGATCCGCTTCCGGTTGGCTGACCATTGAGATCCCAGTATCGAATTCAGTAGACCCAGATATATACATTTTATATACGTCCAACATGCTAATTTTTTCACCAGTGACGCGATTGGTAAAAGAAAATTCCCAAAACTGTATCCGGGGCGAGCCATTGATGTAAGGTTTAAAATATTTACAAGAACCAGGGACTTCTCTATCGCATATATCGGTCATTGACGAAATCAGACCCGAAGAGTATTTCCGGAGGGTTTCAAACGCAAACGTGGAAAAATTGCCGGCCGACGATCGACGAAGCGACATCTTGTAAAAATCAATTATCGATGGAAATCCTTCCATATTCAAATATATGTCTGTGTATTTGGCGCTTTTCTTCGCGTGTTTCGAATCCAAACACCGTATATCGTCGTATTTAAAACCCTCGGTCCAGGCGTATGTTGCGAGCGAAGATTCGCTAAACACAAACGAAACCAAATCCGTAAAACTTTCAACCCGATCGGTGGATTCCATTAAATCTTCCGCGGGTATGGATCCGATAAATTTGATGGATTTCGATATGGAATCGAGGAAAGTTTCAACACAAAACCCGGCACGCGTAAATTCCACAATTTGATCAGCCATCGTACGAGAGTCTGTGATATTGAAACCCGGGCGCGTCGCCTATAGTTATAGATTTCAGACGGGAATATATAAACCCGACAATTAACGCGATCAGCAACAGAAATCCGTAGTGAGCGTATTTCAAAACGCCTTCTATGAATGTCCCGAATCCAGTGACAGCGGTATTTATATCGTCGAATCCCATGCTCAGAGCGTCCGTTAAAATGGTACCGACACTCGGTGGTTCGACGCATGACACGCTTCCGCCGGCCGCAACTCCCATTAATCGGTCTAAAGCGCAATTCTGGCAAATGGATTGCGATTTATGCGCCGACGATCCGGCGCCCGCGACATTATTCCACCCGGAACATGGGTCGCTCGTTGTATATTTTACGTTACCACAGTCTTTCATTAGCGAACCACTCAATTTATAAACCGGGTCACATGTGGCATCTGTGAGCTTACACGCCCCGAACCCACGCGGCTTTGTCCATATACAACCAGAGATTTCGTTATTATCGCATATCGTTTTAACCATGGCTTTGAAAAAAACATATCCCGTCCCAGTGACGCCTATTATCCCGGCCGGTAGTAATATACGATATTTTTTACCCGCGGACTTTACCTCGGCGCCCGGGCGATGAGTCTCGCTCAGATATTTGTATATCCTATCCATAGACTCGCGGTATCCATTGGAGTTTTCCAATACCATTGATAACAATCTATCATACGAATCGACACTTTCACGCATAAACGCCGCATTGTCTACGACACTATCTATGTGCGACGATGTAACGACATTGTTTCTAATTAAACTGGATAAATGTTCGGGGATTTCCTTGTTGAATTTTAATTTGTATATCTGTCCCACGGTGTCGAGTATATGGTCGGCGGATCTACTTGTCGACATGGCGATACTCTTCCCGTTTATATTTATGCGTCCGGGTCCTATGGGTTGAATCGAATGTAATATTTCGTCGAGTTCTATAAAATGATTGTTCAAGACTTTGGAGCTCGCGGACGCGTGTCCCGCGTTTTTAGACAATTCTCCAGCTGTTTTTCTCAGGGCATTGATTACAAACATTTCTTTATAATATATACACTCCCGGGTATTGTTTAGCTATCAAATTGAATTTTCCAAAAATACATTTATCTTTGCCAGTGTACACACAATTTGGCGAAATTTAATACACTGTCGGATACAATATAATTCAATACATAGGTCAAGGAAACGTATCATATTATCAACACACGTCTAACCTAATCTACGACTACTTTTACACTGAATCCATTAACCAATCAGAATCGAGTATTAGTTTCCCCCTCCACATTTATTTCTGAATCTAGGTATAAATATAGCAGTAGGCTCGCCCGCGCGACAGTCTCTGTCCAGAGGTAGAGCAGAGAAGAGACTACTGAACGCTGACGTCGACTAAAAAAATAATATACTCTATAATCGGACCGTTTTCTGGGGTTTATAAATCTCCGAGATGCTCGTTAACAAAAAAAACAATTGAAATACATCAAAATGATTTATTGGCATATTATACAAAAAAAATATACTAGTGTAAATTGTATTTTAGACCGTTTTTAGGATTTACAAATCTTCGCAGGCGATCGACGAAAAAAAAACATTGAAATGTATACAAGAAAAATATATTAGTGTAATTTTAAAACTGTTTACATATTTAATAAAATAAAATCCGTATATTTACTTCGCGGACAATCGTTTTTGTACACATACTCTAGACAATCCAAATTGAACCAAACAATTGCGTTATTGTGTGTTTTCTCGTCCCATGGGCAGCCGTTTTCTCTAGCGTAACGAAGACATTCCAACGAACCGACGAACCCGGCCATCTCGCAAGTTTTCTCGTCCCACGGACACCCGTTTTCTCTGGCGTACCGCAAACAATCCAGCGATCCTCCTAACGCGGCTCTTTCACAAGTTTTCTTGTCCCATGGGCAGCCGTTTTCGTGAGCGTAACGCAAACAGTCCAAGTAGCCTATATACGCAGACAGTTCACATACTCTTTCGTTCCACGGACAACCGGTCTCGCGGGCGTATCGCAAACATTTCAGGTGACCGTTTTCCACGGCGGTCTGACACACGATATCCACGTCTGTATCGATCTCGAAAATATTTGATCTGACATACTTGCAACAGAGTCGTGTCGGGTCGGCGGTATAAGAAAACCCCGTTAAAATCTCTTTAAGCGTAAACACGTTGGAGTTTTCGTTTTCGTCCAATAATAAATAATCACACGCGTCTATTATTGGCTCTACATCGCATCGTTCAACAAAGGTTATACGTTCCAAAACTCCCGCGTCTTCGCAACGAATCTTCCATCGGATGTATTTTACTATCGTATCGAGCGTGTGGGAGTCTATATTCTTGAGGGTTATCTCGCTGTTTTGATTTTCCGAAAACGAATATACATTGGAGAACAACACATTCAACATTTTACTATGACTCGCTTCTCGAAGACTCACCAAAAACTCTACCCCGTCGCCGGAAATCATTTTAATCGCGGTGATAGAATCCATGCCGGCCGGTAGACTGGCGAATGGGGATGTAATTCGAAAAATTTTCGCGTTATATATACTAAACTATCGATAAAGCAAATCGTGTACAAATAAATGTAAATGACTAATGCGTTCGTACAAGCATATAATTATATTATAAATCAATTTTAACATTTACACTTGATTTTGCGTTTTAGTTGCGCTGGCTTTAAACAATATAAATATAATAGTTTTCGCAAAGTTGATTTTGATACTTTTTCATCGTTAGTATTTTTATTATCAGACATATTGGAAATTAATTAACTTATTCAAAATGACTTATTATAATTTTCTTCTCGGATCGCTTGTTTTATTTTTCTTAACCTTTGTCTATTATACGCGCGACAACATTCGTTGGAATTTTTTACGAACGATTCTGAAGAGACAATATACCACAGCTGTCGTATATTGTAAGATATTGTAAGACATTGTGTACATCGACGTCGAGTTGTACATTGTGTACGTCGACATCGAGTTGTACATTGTGTACATAAAGACATCACGTACAATCGTATATATTCGTCGACACCGTGTTTGTTCAATCTCGCGTTCATGATTCTACTCAATCCGGACGTTCCGATCTGTAACATGTACCGCAATCCCCAGTGACATTCGTAAGATACGGCGGTGTCGTATTCTTTGAATCCAAATACAATACCCGCTGCACTTTCCGACTGTATCATGTATTTGAAAAATTCCTCGCGATTATACTTTATCGCTAGCCTGCACAACTTTAACGTGAACGCATATTTTCCATATTTTTTTTTCGCCTTTTCCCCCATCAACGGTTTCGACCATTGATATATAATCTTGAAACATTCAAATTCGTTTAGAACAATGGCGCCGTAGATAAATTTCACGTAGAATACATTTACGGCTGTTTGAATAAATCCGACGTCGCGCAGATATTCCAGACACGGCAAATGATCACGTAATTTACCCCAGCTAACTGACCATTTTAAACTCGTGTAGTAAACCGTATTACGTAAACGCACGGTTTACTTTAATTATGTATAAATTGATAGTATTTCCATGACGCGGAGTGAATCATTGTACTTCGTACTTGTTTTTTTAACCTATTGGCATTGATCCTGTATGCGGATTCCATATTTATGTAAATTACTAAATTAGCTATTTTACGTTTTATCGTGTAAAACTAGGCACTTCTACACGTGAGCCAATCCCGTGGCTCTATAGAAATCACGCCATCGGGCATCTTTATATAAATATAGTAACTAAGTAGTCATTTAGTTAGAATTATTTTACCTTTAGCTTAATCCTCACGTAGTTCTCAGGCAGAGTAACCTCTGTCTTCAAAATATTTTTGTTAACTTTGTTAAATATACATATAATTTAATAATTATTATCAGTTTTGTTCTGCAAACCTTTTATTTATATCTATTCTACAATCAAGCCCAGCAGTAGACGTCGGACTTCGTCATTAAATAATTATGTACAAGTGTAGTACGAGAGCACTACATACGTACTTTGTGCAGGTGGGGTTTCTCGAGGAAAATTTTGATTTATCAAAAGTAACTTGGAACTCACTGACGAACTACGACGACTGCACGTGGGACGAGACAAAACTTTTAGTGGCGAGTACCTCAACCAACATCAGGCTTTCCACATCTTCACGTTCCCAGAGCATTCCGCAGTGACACGTTACCTGAACATTTCAATTTATTTTTAGGACCAGACCATTACAATGAACACATTGTGAGTAGTATTATAGTATTTTTATGTCTGACAGTCCACTAATAATTGGCAGATAGTCGCATATAATCCTACTAATTTACGTATAACTATGGCCAACAACTTTGGGATTAGAAACCGCCATTAGGCAGGCACCTTCTTTCTCGGGGTACTGATAGTCAACTTTCCATTTTATAAAATGTGAATTCCTTTTTCCAATGTAACGACACTATTAAACCACAGTTGTTACGTGCTATAATAGCCAACATAGAGGGAAACGCTCACGAGTACATTAAATACCACGAATTTGAAACTTGGGATCAATTAAAAAATCACCTTAAAACAATATATCAAAGTTCTCATTCCATTAATTATCTTCAGAACAATTGACGGGTATGAAACAATGCCATGATGAAAGTATACAAAATTTTTCTAATCGCATACAACAAATATATCATCAACTTACAAGCGCTTAACCGTAGGCAAAACGTAACCGAATCGCGAACAATAGCCGAGACCATGCTGACTACGCACTTGTTGTCATGGAAGGAATCACCTCATACGCCTTTATTTTAGAAGCACGCAATATTTCGTCTTATGAGTGAGGCAGGAATTGCCACCGAAAAAAAACGTATGGCGGAAAACATCAAAAATAATCGTCCATTTATTAAAATCAGCAAGCAATAAAGCGCTACATCGTGGCCAATGTGGTAAATGGGGCATTATTAATGAATGTAGGTCAGTATCAGGAATCATCGGTTTTAGGAACCATAAATAATCGACGGAGATTAAAGCGGAAAAGTCACGTACTTTAGTATTGTAAACGTCCTAATCACGATATCTCCGAGTTGGAAGCGATTATAATGAAAATAAAGAAAAACAACAAGAGCAGGGCGATAACCAAAATAAACGGTAGTCAATTAAAACATGGCAGCTGGCTGCACCGAACGAAGTATACTGGA
>NW_020271068.1:0-15938 GCF_002803265.2 Melanaphis sacchari | reverse complement strand
AAAAAGATATTTAGCAATACGTAACTGAACGAAGTACAACAAGTTTTCGATTTTTATCGATATTAATCGATTTCAAGCCCTGCTATTATCGATTTTTGTATTATTATTTATATTTTATTTTTATCTGCTAGAGGGTACCACCGGTGTAACTTGGTTTTTGTCTCTAAATCTCTAACTCACGGGAGTTAGGTCCATAATTTATGCTATAAACCCGCTCCCCGACATTCCTTATCATTTAAAAAAAATTTCAGCCAAATCGGTTCAGTAGTTTTCTCGGTTAGCGCGGTCTAAGAAAAACCCTTACAATTTTATATATAGTATAGATAGATAGTATCTACATCGATTCGTCATGTATTAAGCCTTTCAATATTTAATATAGCAATATTGTTTAGTCGATCTTGGGATATTGTATTCCGTAGATAATTTTTAATTAGTTTAAGTTTGGAAAATGAACGTTCCGCTGAAGCTAATGTCACAGGAATAGTCATAAATATGCAAAAACTTGTAAAAATATCAGGAAATATAATTGTTAAATCATTACTAATTAAATATTCTGCTAAATTTTGAATAGTCATTTTTTTTAAACTTTCACGTTTTAAATTAGTTTAAAAAAAATTCTTTAATGATAAAATTTGCCTTGTGAAATCTGAGTTGACATCATCTCTGTATTTATTTATAAAATCATAAGATGATCCTTTTAATTTTTCTTCTGTTATTGTAGTCATTGTGTTTGGTATTAATACACCAAAATTATCATTAATTACCTGCATGCCAATAAATCTCTCTTTGAGCTTTTGTAAAGCAGTATCTATTAAAGCATGGGTTCTCAACTTTTTGAGGTCCACGCCCCCTTTCAAACTATTTTATATGTTCACGCCTCCCCCCTCTCTACTATAATATTGATATATGCATAACATTTATATGTTAACTATACTTTAATGTTGGTTATTGGATTAATATGAATACAACTTCAATGACATTTTTTTAATATCAAATGAATTTATTTGCACAAAAAAAAATATTATTATTATTTAAAATTAATATTAACTATTATTAAAAATACAATTAATGAGAGGGTTGGCCCTGTTTATTTTTAATCAATTTTTTTATATTTGGCGACATCTGTGATAATGCGCATTTCAAATCACTCTCCACGTCCAATCATGCTCGATATTTCGATTTTATATAAGCAAGCGCCGAAAAGCCAGACTCGCAGAGGTAGGTGGAAGAAAACTGAACCAATAACTTCGCAGCTTCATTGGCAACTTCCGGATATATTGAGAGATAACACAGCCAAAAATCTTCAACAGTCTTATTTTTAAAGTCTTCTTTTGCTTGTGAATCATTCTTAAGGTCGATGGTTTGCTCTTGAAGATAATCTGGAAGTATGTCCACATCAATTTTGAATGGATCTAATACTAATTTAAATTGCCAGTTCTCTGTAGAAATATCAGGAAAATACTTTGATAGTTGGTCTTTTAAAGATACCAGATGTGCTGAAATCAATTCCTTAAACTCATTCTCGATATTTAATATGTGATTTTCGGTATCATCAAGAAGTTCATTAAGCCGTGGAAAAGATGAGAAATTAGGTTTGGTCGCACAAAGACGGCGTTGCCACAATGATATTTTTTCTAAAAAAGCTTGAATTGTATCGTACGACTTCAGAATATTTGTATGTCCTTGAAGTTTTAAATTTAAAACATTTAGGAATCCAAAAAAGTCTGCTAAATATGCTATATAAAAAATCCATTTTTCATCTGTAAACTTATTGTATAGATCTAATTTCCCAGCACTCATTAAAAATATTTCAATCTCTGACTTTAAACTGTACATTCTATCAAGCATATTACCTTTAGACAGCCAACGAACTTCTGTGTGATAAATAAGAGTTTGATGGTCACTTTGCAACTCATTACACAAAACATTAAAAATTCTAGTATTTAAAGCACTAGATTTTACACAGTTGACAATTGTTATTGCCAAATTCAAAACTGAGTTTAGTGATTTAGGTAAAGTCTTGCAAGCTAAAGCCTGTCTATGAATGATGCAGTGTGAACCAATTATGTTAGGGTTTTTTTCCTTGACTAGTTGAATAAAACCATTTTTACAGCCAGTCATAGCTTGTGCTCCGTCCGTGCATATACCAATTACTTTCTCCCAAGGAAGACTGTTAGAAATTAAAAAATCAGAAAGAACAAAAAATACATCAACCGCCTTTGTTGTTGTTTTAAGAGTTTGAGAAAATAATATTTCTTCTTTGAATTTTTTATCATCAATAAATTTACAATAAAACAGTAATTGAGAATTCTGCGAAATGTCCGTTGTTTCGTCACACTGAAGTGAAAAGAACGGAGACTTAATTAATTTTTCTATTATTTGATTCTTCAAATCGTGAGCCATTTCATCGATTCTGCGTTTTATTGTATCGTTAGACAGATAAATTTTTGCAACTTTAGCACAAATTTCTTCATTCAATATAGTTTTACAAGCAGTAAGTAAACAAGGTCTTACAAGGGACTCACCAATACTGTGTGGTTTCTTGTCTTTAGCTATCAACAAGGCAATCTCGTAAGAAGCTTCCATAAGCTTTTCATTTTCCCTTGCAAAATGACCAGTTGAATCAAGTTTCATTCGTTTTACAGAGTTTATTTTAGCATGAAAAAAATCGATCGGTTTGTCTTTTAAACTGGGATGATTAGTGATTAAATGACGTTCCAATCGTCCAGGTCGCATTGCATCATTACTCAAAACTATGTGACAAATCACGCACTGAGGTAAATGACTTCCATTTTTCTCAGTTACACTAAAACCGTATTTAATATAATTGTCATTATACAATCTTTTTTTTGATTTTGACATTTTTGGTTATGATATTATATCAAATCACCACCAGTAATAATATTAAAAACAAAATTATAAACTGAAACAAGTACGTACGGCACGAAAGCGACGACACAACTAAATACTTACAATACAAAATTATAGAAATTATCTCAAACGTTGTACAAGACTATTAGAATTAGAGAAATTGTAACATTTATTTACGGGTCACCAAAACTTGTTCTTATCGCGTCGAGTGGCGGTTTTCGCCGAAACAATGCTTTTATTAATACCGTAATTGTTATACGATAAAATCGTAATAATCGCTCGGTGTATAATGTATATCTACTGATGGACCGCGGAGGCGACCAACACACCGGCAAGGCACGGCGTAGAAAACGGCAACAATTTCATTTTTCGTGTTTTTTTTCAACATTTTCACGCCCCCCCTGAAATTTTGTCTGTCACGCCACTATAGGGGGGCGCGCCCCCCAGGTTGAGAACCGCTGTATTAAAGGTTTAAATATAGTCACTTTAAAATTATCTTCTGTTACGTTCAGCCTTCTATCACTATCAAACTCATCGTGGAACTTAGTTGCAAATCGTTGACGTTTATGAAGAAACATAAATGGTATATTCCAAAATTTGCATATAGTTTTAAAGTTATCTATAAATGTATCATACTCATCCCTTAGTTTTGAAATTTCTGTATGTGCATTTTTTAACAGCTCAAATGCTTGTTGTAAATCTATAGAAACAGATTGAAGAATTTTGGAAACAATAAACAAAGACTTCAATATTTTTTCCTATGTATATATCAATATATATATTATATATAGGTATTAAAAATGTATAACATAATATCATATAAATGTTTAGCATTTTTATTTATAAATTAAACATTCTTGACTGTGATATTTTTCTTATAGTTATAGCCATACTTATTGCTTATTTGACATAACTAATGTTACTTTAAAACAAGGAATTGCTATTGTAATTAAGTTGTCAAAAGTAATATAATTTGACTCCCCTTCATAAAAAGTAACTTAAGAGTAATTTAGTTACAATTTTGAAAAAGAATCAGTAATCAATTTTTTATTTTGATGTTAATGTATGTCCATCATCCTGAACTAGTTGATGAATATTTAAAATTAAAAATAAATAGGTATAGTAAGAATTTTAAAAACATAGGTGAACACAGTTAAAGTATTGTTAAAACACAGAATAAAACTGTAGAAAAAGCATAGATAGGTATACAATTTTGAATTTTTTTATATAATTATTTAAAGTCAACTACTCATATTTAATTAGTCAGTGGTTAAAACTTTTGATTAGTAATAAGTAATAACTTAGGTAATAACTTAGCCATTTAATATTTTAAATTACAAAAATATGATTATAAAATAACTTACTTTTAGTCCAACAAAGTAAGGAACTTGACAATTTTTTTATTTTCTTCCTGTCGTTTACATTTTATTTTTCGTTTTTCACAACCAATCAAAAATGTTCTTTTTGACATAATTGAAAGAACTTATAAATAAAATATAAATACACGGTACATGCTTTACTAGAGTTTACTTAGGACTTAATTCAAAAGTTAACATTAACACCGATGCGCATTCAAAATAGAGCAAAAGCAAGTAGTCTGCTGTATACAAATAGTTTGGATGCGTTTTAGTATGAATGGGAGGGTAGGGAGAACGGCAGTATTAGAAATTCCAGCCGATAAGCAGCCAATACGTTACTATACCAAAACTATTAATAGATATGATAATAATAATAATAACATAATAACGAAAAGCCAGACTAAAATAGCTATAATTTTACTTCTTAATTTCGATAAGGGCCACAGTGTATATTATAAGTAAATAACATTGGTTTAATTTCTAAATAAATAATAAATATTTGATATTGTTTTATGTCATAAGATTTTATGAATTTTTGACTTTGGGGCCCCTTAATTTAGTATGAGGCCCGTGGCCCGTCTGCAATGCACACTCTGCACACCCGGTTTTTACGGCACTGGGTAATTGTATGTACAGTAGAACCTCATTAATCCAGACTATACGGGGCTCTAGGTTGTCCGAATTATTGAAAGTCCGGATTAAACAAAATAACCAAAAATCGTAAATTATAAATTAAAAAAAAAATGCATTGGATATTAATTTATTATACAAATTTCAAACTGAATATAAATACATATGTATGTCTTACAATATTTAACCTAAAAATACATGATACATAATTGTATTAAAATCATTACACACTTAATACAGTACATATTAAGGCTCACCTTCATTATTCACACTTGACACGCTTACTGGTTTAAAAAAACTGCTAATCTTTGGCTGTCTTTCTTTCACATTGATTTCTTTATTGATTAACTCACGAAGATGCCTTAAATGTTCATAATACGCAGATATGATTTCATTGTTGTTATCTTCAACGTATTTAATGACAATGTTTAGATGATCTTTAATTTCGCCAAGTTTTGGCTTAGGGTTCACATTATCGTCTGCTTCATCCTGATCATATTCATCCGTTTCAGAACTTTCTGCAGCGGTCACACTTTCAACAATCTCCTCCTCTGTTAAAATATGATAACCTAGATCACATTCATCTGCTTTTAGCCACTATTCAATGTCTTCCAGTGTAGCTGAATTCTCACCTCCTTGGTGGAAAATGTTGTGAAAATCCTCTGTTTCTAATTCAGTCGTATCTGGTTCAATATCTTCATTTATTAAAAGTTTTTTCCACGAGTTAATCAAAGTTGATTGTTTTATATCTTTGAGATTCTGTAACGTTTTATTACCTCTTCTATCCTCTTCTCCGGTAGCTGGTTCCTCGACTTCTAAAATTTCATTTAAAAGCCTCTTTTTGTATAGACGTTTGGCTGTGTAGATGACGCCTTGATCCATAGGCTGAATCAGAGAATTTGTGTTTGCTGGCAAAAACATGCACGTGATCTTTTTATCACCACTAGTAAGCTGCTCAACTTGTGGATGTGCTGGACAATTGTTTAGTAGAACTAAGGCCTTCACTTTGTCGTCAGGAATATTCAAAATTTCTGTTTGATATTTTCTAATTTCTCACACTGCTTTTTTGTGAAACCAATCTATTGTAATGTCTGAAGTAAACCACGCACTTTTCGAGTTGTAGTAGTGAACTGGTAAAGAGTCCATAATATTTTTTATTGCATGTGGTTGTTTACTTTTCCCAACAATCACAGGCTTTAACATATGACTTCCGTCAGTATTAGCGCACAGTAATGCAGAAACTCGATCTTTACTAATCTTACTACCGGGCGTGTTTTTATCAGCTTTGGACGCTTGGGTACTGTCTGGTAATGCTCTCCAATATAACCCTGTCTCGTCATAGTTGTACAGTTGCGAAGGTAGTATGTTTTCAGCTTTTAAAATGTCATTCAATTTTTTCCTGAATGGCTCAACAGCTTCATTGTTGGCACTAAGACTTTCACCACATATTTTTTTATTTGTTATATTGTGACGCCTTCTAAACCTAAACAGCCATCCCGAACTGGCTTTAAAGTTATTTATGTTCAACTGTTTAGCTAATCTATCCGCTGCAGCTTGAATTTCAACTCCACGGACAGCCAATCCGGAAGAGCGAAGTTGACAAAACCATTTGTAAACTGCATCATCAAGGAATTGATCTAGTGGCAACCGCATTCTTTTTACAACACTTGTTTCTTTTTCTACATTAAATTTTAGAACAAATTTTCTTATATCGTCTTTTTTCTTTCTTATGTCCGAGATGGTTTGTTTGGCAATCCCATATTGCGCACAAATGCTAGACACAGACGCTCCCTATTCGAGTTTTTCTATTACACAGAGTTTCTCGTGTTACGTACCGTGTTATTTTACACATATATATTATACGAAGAGGTGATGTGTATACCGATGGAATAACATATTCAAACAGTGTAGTATCGAACGGCTATGGCGATCACCTGCACATCGTGATATTTAATATAATGAATAAGACATGATCACACGTCCTGGACTTCTCAGAAATGATGAGTAAACGATAGTGTTAACATTGTACTATTTAATATGACAATCAAGACTTGATCACACGTCTTGTAATTCTTAGAACCGATGAAATCGCAGGAAAGGCACCCAACTGAATAATACATTTAATTTAGAGAGCTCCTTTAGGTCATCGGAAGTCACCACCTCCTCAGTCACCACTCTTGACGGTTAACCATATATAAGGGAGACCAGGGCAAGAGCTCAGCAGACGGTTAGGGATATTCGAGACGCTCAGAGGCAGGTCGTAACACCACTCACGGTCTCGTCTATCAGTATTTCAGAGGCAGGTCGTAACACCACTCACACCATCTTGTGCTTATAAAATTGTATTCTTGTACGAGTTAATTGTATTAAATAAAGACTTAATCTTTTAACTTGCAAACATTAGTATTTCTATTTCTACGTTGATATATGTATCGACGTTGACATAACGGACGCAACACTCGTTAAGAGAAAGAGACATATGCTTACGCTTTTTACCTTGACTAGGTTTACTTAACGACATCATTTACGGATAAAGTATAAATTACGAAACGATATAGGCACGAAACACTCCGAAGCGTATCAAAAAACCGACTAACGCTTATACGTATACTGTACATAATATGGATAACATTAATGACTATTGATATTGATAAATTAGTAATCGCAATAATCCGAATTTATGGGAAATTTGTAGAATTCGTTTTCATGTTTATTCTAATCTATGGCATAAGCTATGTGATAAATATGTAATCGAAATAACCTACATCTATAGGATATTTGTAGAACTCGTTTTCTTGTTTATCTTAATCTACGACATAAACTAGCGTAATTTACGTATTATAAATGGGTGTCTGGATTAAGCGAAGTCCGGACTAATGAGGTTCTACTGTACTTATTATAAACATAAAACATATTAGTGCCAATTGTTGTGTGCCAATATCAGATCCAAGTTCAGGGTGTTATTTTAAATGAAAATTACAACTTTTAAGAACAATAATGTGTTTATTACGTATAAATGCACTCTAAAAAAGACTTCTGCCCAAAGTGTACAAGCAACGCATGGCTGCTTATGCACAAACGGAAATTAAAGCTGCAAATTCAAGTGTGAGACAATGGGGGTAATAAAATGTACTTGATTTAAATTGAGGAACATATCAAAGTAATTGCAAAGTTCTTAGCGTTGTTCTATATTAATCTTTAATATATCGTGGGGAGATTCTCTTCGCGGCGAATAGTCCGTCGTCGATACGACTGCGGCGAATAGTCCGGCGGCGATACGACTGTGGCGAATAGTCCGGCGGCGAATAGTCTGCTCGAAACGGTGTGGGGGCGAGAGGGTCTGCGGCGAAACGGTCGCGGTGAAATGGCTGTGGCGAATTGGTCGCGGCGAAATGTCCTAAACCCGATCTATATTACATAAAAATATAACTTCCCATATACATAGCGAATCTTTCATTTATAGTTATGTATATTTTACGGGTAAAGTAGACTTTCGGGCAATGTTTACATTGCCCGGGCATTATGGTACTGCCCGATTATGATGGGCAATGTAGATAAAATTATACATTACCCAGACTAGTTAGAATTTCCCAGTCTAGCAGGGGCAATATAAACCAAGTTCTTATGTTATAATTATAAACCTTTCTAATCTTATCAATCTTATTAATTACTTTATTATTTGAATATTATTATTATTACCTTAACTATTTATTTTTTAAAATTATCATTACATTTTTTATCACAATTACATTAAACAATACATAAATATCATCATATTAATTATTTATTTTTGCAATTATTATTTGAATGGCATTTCGAATTACATTTTTTCCCTGCCGCTTTACATTTACATTTTTTATTTGAACATTGTTGGGTACAATTACACCTATCAAACCCCTGTCCTCCTAAATTTGAATATTTCCTCGCTGCTTCTCGTAATGTAATTGTTAGATCAAGCACCTCCTCTGCAATTATCAATTTTTCTTTGCACGTAATAAACTGGTTACGACTATATTATGTGTGTTCCAACTTTCCTTCGGTGGTTCCTATCTTATAGTTATTGTCATGAACTAAAATAATAAATTAAAATATTAAAATGATGTGTATTATACTTAAATGTATAATAAAATTCGCGTTTTACCTGCTAGGATAACTCCAAGAATACAACGAAGGTCGCTGCGAGCTCTGTCTACATCAGGTATTTTGATTTTGACGGTTTCACCCACTTTTGCATCACAAAATCTTTTTTCGGATTCTTCTTTCATTCGATTAGCTTGAATTTTTAAATTTACGACTGACTCTGTTCTTACAGTAATTATTTTATTTATTCTATTATCTATTTTTTCTTCAATTAATGTTTCATCAACTTCACAATGATCTCCAGTATTCATGGATGTAAATGATGTAATAGCCTCCTCTAAATCTTCTCCAGTTTTTAAATTATTAATTATTAATATTGGAAGTGCCGATGATTTTAATCCAATTTTAGCGCTACATCCAAACATTGCTTCATATGGACTGCATTTTATTCCATGATGTAATGATCGATTTTTCATAAATTGAACAAATTTTAGTCCTTCACTCCATTTCTTTGTTTTATTGTCTTGTAACCAAGTGGCAAGTATGTTTTCCACATCTTGATTGGCCCTTTCGACGGACCCTTGACTTTGCGAATGTCTTGGTTTTCCGTGTACAATTTTTAAATCTTCCCACATATTACATAATTCGTTTATTATTTTATTTACGAATTCTCGGCCATTGTCACTTTGTAGAATCGCTGGTGCGCCAAATGTTGTAAAAATATCAAGAAGTACATAAGCCACTTCTTCGGCACGTTTATGCGTTAATGGGTGAAGCAAAACAAATTTTGTTAGATGGTCCTGATACACTAAAATAAATTTATAGTTTCCGTCAGGTTGTGCTTGCATATCTATAAGATCAATTTGACATCTAGAATTTAATTCATTTGAGATGATTGGTTTTACAACAAGACCTTTCTTTGCAGTACTGCCTTTTTTTTGACAAGATATGCATAGATTTAAATATAACATAATCGATTCTCTTGTAATATTTTTATATTTTTTATTAAGCTCATATTCCATACGGTTTCGTCCACCATGACCGATAATTAAATGAGTATCATGAATAACATTAAATAATTCTTCATTAAAAACATAGTACTTAAAATCATTACCTTTACTCACTGGAACAATTAATTTTTCCACGTCAGATACTGTTATTACATCATATTTTTTCAAAAGTTTATGGCCTCTTGATTTCAGTTTAAGTTTTTTTACTTCAGATATTAATTCATCGTATTTAGTTTTAGTTAAATATGTACTATTAACATTTTTATTTTTTAATGCAATTTCTAGATTTTTTAAATATTGCCCTTCCATTTCAATTAATTTAGTTTAAATACCGCACACGTTTATACAGCGAACACTACACTAACACTACGACGATGCCTACTAACGACTTTCAACTGCGCTGTATTCAATGGTATTAACAACTCATACGTTGTACGATTCAATGATTGCGATAATAATTATTGTACAATATCTAAAAGGTAAAACCGATTTACCGATAATATAATCTTGAAACTACGATAATTGACGAGATAATATTGAGAGTTTTGTATATTGGTACCTCGTGGCTCATACTAGTATAGGTATTTGAAATACTAACAGACAATGATTTCATAATATTATAGTTGATAGTTTAAGTTACAATGTCTAATTTACTACGGGCAAAGTATACTTGGACCGGTGAAAGTATAACCATGCCCGGTCAAAATAGTATTTTAATGTATTGCCCAAAAACAGCGGGCAAAGTATACATAGACCGGGCAATGTTCACATTGCCCGAAAGTCTACTTTGCCCGTAACATATATATAACTGGTGTAATGATAACTACTCGGGCCGCAACTAACTTATATCTAAAATATTACCGGGCTGCAATTCACCGATCATCAACACCGGAAACGACAAGTCGGGCCACAACTCACCCTCAGCCCAAGCCGTAACTCACTCTCAGCCATTTAGTAATGTATCAGTCCCGACTAGTAGCAATCTACTTGTGGGTACTACTACTTGTAATATTATATACCAGGGGTCGGACATTAATTTAAATGGCGGTCCAAATATTTAAAAAAAAAAAATTTTGAGGGCCAAAAAAATCTTAAACTTAATTTTATCATTAATGTATTTATTTTTGTATTAAAAACACATTTTAAGACAAAGTATTTAATTATTTATAAAGTAATTATACATTCATACTAATAATAACAAAATTGTATTAATGAGAAAAATGACATTTCTTTCCTTGAGCTAATTTTTTAAAATCTGGTACTCTTGGAGAACAACTGATGCGTAAAGTGTTTTCAAGGTGGTGATCTGTTAATCTTGAACGGTATCGGTTTTTTAAAAATGTCATTTTTGAAAACGAAGTTTCACATACAAAAGTGGAGCCAAACATAGTAGCTAATTTTATGGCAAGGGTTTTACAGTTCATGTATTTATCCAAGACATGCTTTATCCAAAAATCTTCAGTAGACGAAGTTTTATTCATTTGCAATGAGATATCTTCTTGCAAATCAATAATTTCCATTTAAAGTGAAGATTTTGGAAGTTTGAATAATTTTGTATTAACGTCAATTTATTCTCCAGTCGGAGAAACTTCAAACGGATTTTTTAAAAAATGAGACAGTTTTCCAATTTCTGCAAAGTCTTTGAATCTCTTACCAAATTCTTCACCAAGGTCCGATTAAAAACTTAAAAACATACTGCAGTCTATGTCGAAGTCTTTTTATATTCTAGGTGTTCGATCCGTTTATCCATTGTACCCACTTCACGTTGCCCCGGGTCTTGGACATATGATCCACGACCGCGCTCGGTCACTCCTAATGTTGGTGACACTGTTGCGCCCGCCGCCCTGGTTCGGGTAATAATGCGGACGCCGCCGCCAACGGTTTTTTGTTCGCGTTCTGCTCCGTCGCCCGTTATTTTCACGTGCTCTCGTGTTTTGCAATTTGCTCATAATTTGCATATAGCTCTTGTGTCAATTGGTTGTTGTAATATATTAAGGTGATTATCCGATTCGATTTCACCGTTCGCTCGTGCTCCGCTCCTCAATAACGCGTATACGTGTGCGTGATCCGTATTCGCGTATACTGCAGTTCGGCGCTCTCCGACATCCGCGTGGTTCCAGCTCCGGAGTTTTCCACAGCTCAATAAGGAAGGCAGATCAACTTCCGTTCATTGAAGACCGTCATCAAAGCCAGCTCTCTTCAGGGTGGTGCTCCCCATTCCCCCCCATATATATACATATGTTGTTAATGGTGCTCTCCTTATGTTATTTTTTTGTAATACATATATATTTCGCTTAAATATTATTGTTGGTACTTTTAATTAATTACAACGTAAGCTCCCCCCATCACTTCCGAGGTTCCGGAGGACCGTGTGATCAGTAACAACCTCGATAGGTGTTAGAGAGGCTCACTGACGCAACACTAGGATTGTTGGAAAATGAATAAAATCTTGATTTTTTATATCTTCTTCAAAGATTTCAAGTTTTCGTCGGAAAGCAGATACACTTGATATCAGATCACAAATTAACTTTTTTTGCCCTTGTAACTCAGTATTAAATACATTTAAATATCCAAGAATGTCTTTTAAAAATGCCACAGATAGCATATTGCTCTCATTTGTTAAGAATATATGATACTGCTTTGATTCTACTGAATCCAAGTTTACCAAGAACGTGATTACTTCTTCTTTTATACTCCAAAAACGTTCGATCACTTTGCCTTTACTTAACCAACGGACATTGTTATGTTGAAGTAAATCCAAATACACTGAATCACATTCAAATAAAAAATCTTTAAACTGCCTGTGCTGAAGAGCAGATCGGGACCTCAAAAAATTAATCAACTTGATCATTATGTCCATTACTTCCTTCAGTGTTGTACTAAGTTGCCACGCAGGGATGTTTGATGTATTATACATTGATATGAAAGTATTTCAACATTCTTATCCTTGATTCTCTTAACAAATCTCTTTTATTTACCAATCATTGTCGATGCGCCATCAGTTGAAATAGACACAATTTTATCATAACTAATATTTGATTTAGTCATGAAGTCGTCAAGAGTTTTAAACAAATCTTCTCCACGAGTCTTGCATTTCAATGGCAATTATGCTAGCAACTCGTCTCTAAATACTTTACTTTCAACGTCTAAAAAGCGCACAAAAATTGACATCTACTCAGAATCAACAATATCACATGAATCATCAATTGCAATAGCGTAGCAAGGAGCCATCTGTAAAATGTGAATTAAATTATTTTTGTTGTCATCGGCTAATAGTTCTGTTCTTCTTGTATTGCTTCTTGCTGATAGAGGAATACTTTGAATAGCATTAAGTATGTCCTTTTTTTCTTCAAAAAGTGCAGTGACTATTTCCAACATACACTCTTTTACAATTTCTGAGTCTGTAAATGGTTTTTGGTGTTTATTTAACGCCCAGCAAACACGCAATGCTGTTTCTATTGACTTTTCTTGCCCACTCATATTTTGTACTAACATAGTTGTACCATTTTTATAAGACAGGAGATACGCTTGGAGCTTATTTTTACGCGCTGCGCTGTCAAGAGGAAATTTTTTTTCAAAATCTTTATGCATTGTATCATAATGACGCTTTAAATTAGCACATTTAACGACAGCAACTGTACTATTGCATATAAGACAAACTGGAACAGCTCCAGCTTTTACTGGAAGTGTAAAACAATATTGTTCGGTCCACTCAGCCAGAAACTTTCTGTTTTCATTGTCAATTTTACGTTTTTTGAAAACATACTCGATTGCACACGAATAATATTTATAAATTAATAAGTTTTAACACTACAGACACGACGGACTACGAATACGAATAATTATAATAATTTATCGACGAACGACAAACGCAACGCGTAAATTGAACTAAATAATATTTGTGTTTCAAGAAGTAGGTTCAATGTATGGTGTTCTGTTATCGTGACTATTATTATAAACAGCGGTATACGATGAACGCTATCCTAATTTATTAATAAATCATAAAATTAGATCGCCTTTGAATATTGTATTTTACACACACACACACGCGAATGCAAGTGACTCGACCCGCAGCCGTAACCTAACAACAACACAGAATACAGATAATCATAAACCGTTATTATTGTCTCAGTGCCTAATGAAATCGATTTCAATATTAGTTTAATTTTTGTTATGGACAGAGGGGGAGTGATACATAGGATATACAGGGTGTTCCAAATTTCATGTGACAGCAGATTTCAGCATGATATATTTAAATTATGAAAAAAATGACCTATGTGAAAACCTTTTTGAATCATATAAGCTAAAATATTTTGATATAAATTGTCACTTGTCTTACGATTCATATTGAAATATTTAATCACTTTAAATACAAATAACTGAACAGAAGAACTAGAAAATCAGTATAAGTATCAGTGTTTACCACAGACAATGCAATATGCAACGATGATGTACAGGGGTAGAATGTGCACATTCAATCACATGAATTGTTTTGTAGGCCTAAGAGTTGATATTTGAGTTAACGTGTTAATTCTTGCCTAAAAGTGGATTAGTATTGTTTGCATTTTTTACTATGTTTAATATGTATGAAAAAATAATATATATTATATACTTATAATATAATGTTATTCCCTATATTATTATGTTATATTTTTAACTTATTTTTTCATTCATTTAACTAGTATTTAGGGTTTAACTAGTTTAAACTCACACATAATATTTAACATAATTTTACAATAAACTTAATAATTGTGTTTTAATTGAACTATTTTTTTGTCTAATGATGCTATATGCCATTATTTAAGTACAATTATGCAAATAAATTGTATTAATAGGATAAATTTCTAATAAAATATTTGTGTTTAGTCATAATTTAATACAATTTAAAGTTGTACTGAAATCACTATTTATTATGTGTGACCCAAATGATAGTTACATATAATTAATTAATTTCTTTTTAACTGAGTCAAGTTAATATTTTTTTCCATATTAGCTTTAAATTTGCTGAGTTAAAAGTATTTTTAACAACTATTGTCTCACAACTTAGACTTAACTTTAGTATCTAACTCAGCTGAATTATACTCAATAACTTGGCTACACTTGTTATTTTTAAGACAAGATCGGACATCAACACACTCAAAACCCAGGTAAAATCCTTTGTTGCCCGCCTACAAGGCCTAGAGCAGATATTATAGGAATGGTAAATTAAATATTTATTCATCTTACAGCTTATTTGGTATTGCTATTTGCTAACTGCTATAGTAATAGCATTAGGCCATAAGCTGGCAGTTGCTAATAAAATAGAAAATATACGATAACATATTATTATTAGCTGTTTTAAAAAAAATAGCAATAGCTGCTATTTATCACTACTATTTTACTTTAGCAATAGCAATAGCTATTGCTAAATAAATAAATAGCAGTTTACCATCACTAGTCTGTAGTAGCAAAAAGGTTAGGAATAACTAGGGAGACCCCCGACCAATGTGTCCCAATTAAGCGGATTCCACTGTATATAACAGGGGTTGGCAATAGGCGGCCCGCGGGCCATGTCCGGCCCGCGGAAGGGAAATAACTGGACCGCCAAAAATTGTCTTAATTTTCTTATACAGGGTGTTCCAAATTTCATGTGACAGCAGATTTCAGCATGATATATTTAAATTATGAAAAAATGACCTATGTGAAAACCTTTTTGAATCATATAAGCTAAAATATTTTGATATAAATTTTTTTTTTTATTAATTAAAAAGGGGAAATTTTAGGGGTAACTTTTAAAATTCAAATGGGAACATTTTTTTTTGAAATACGATTCATATACGATTTATTTTTTAATGAATTTTGACGTATCATTAATAATTAAAGAAGTTATTAACATTTTAATTTTGTACTTTAATTTATAAAATGCCATCAATGAATAATAATAATAGACATTTGTGCTTCTATTATACGCCGATGCATTCTTATACAACCTTAATAATCTTTACGCTAT
>NW_020271067.1:0-5981 GCF_002803265.2 Melanaphis sacchari | reverse complement strand
GGTTACTCGGTGGACATTGTTGACAACATGGATCATAAAATTTTCCGCGAAGATCCATTCGTAAAATATCATTTTCGATGATTCTAGGAAAAACTGGACAGCAACAGCTGTGCGTAGAGCTGCTCATCAGCGGAAATCAATATTAAGAACCACTGGCTTTCAGAAGTACCGTCACCGAGCACGCCACCTGCCTGAGGGTCACTTTCGTGAAGGATATGACCTTAGTGAAGTTGGTAGAGCAACCAGTTGACGCTATTAGAAAAGGTTGCTCTTCTTCTTGACAAATGTAATTTTGTTCGTTCTCCTGTGTCGCACATCACATTCTCCTGCACATCAGCCTCGCTATGCTCGTTCGTCCTGCCATAAAGGTACGTTAAACTGCTTCGTCAAGTCTTTGGTCAGCAGTCGGCCCGCCACATTATCTCACACTTCATATTTTAACAACGTGCCTTACGCATGGAATAATGGCATCGTAATATGGATAGAGTTATAATGCCGTAATGTACCCTTCGCTTCATTAATTGGACCTGCAGATTTGGGACTGTAGCCAATCAGTAGCTGATGTTGAGCCGGTGGTGTGCATATATTTAAAGTCCACCGAAGGCAAATCTTTATCAGCCTTTTAAAGTTCTCTAGTATCGTAGTGAATTTATTGTGATCCTTTTCTAAGTATTCAGTGGATCACTCTTGCGAAATTTGTTTCCATTGAAACCGTTCACCGTCTGATGTGAGCGTTCAGGGCAAACATTATTTTTAGGAAAAGAGAAAGTACGTGGTATCAATTAACAATGGTGTGACAAATAAGTGAAGACAGCAAATAATTTATTTTTAAAACATATAGGTAGATTCACAGTCGCATTCACGTTGTACATGTAAATGTATTGATACTTATTTATCTGGGAAATGATCCGACGGTATCATTCACCACCACCAACCTTTTTGGTCTTACCTATTTAGTGGTACTACTTTTTCGTTATATTTTGAACGTGCTTCCATACATTGTGTATTGGTGTATTTATTGGTACCATCGGTCTCCCAAGATCTTGTATAACCATTGACATTTAGTCTGTAAATCCATATCATCCTCGTGTCGACTACTGATCATCATCAACGTTCTAATAGATTCCTATAAACCAAATCGTCACATCAATATCCCATATACCCGTAGGTGTAAAAATCATAGGCGTTGTTTGTCATTTAATCGTATTCATGGTCTTGTATCGGTCGTCAGTTATCCATGGTAATTTTTCTCGTGTCATTATTTCTTATCATTTAAAAGTATATTTTAGCTTCAAATCTGGCGAATTTGATAAATAAAAATCAGACCATCATGTGAAGGTGGGTGTCCACGACTCTGGATAGCGGTCCTAGAGCGTAAGAAATCAATTATGACCTAGTGTCAGATTCTGATTTAAAAGTGTAAGGGTCAATATCAACGATATTTCTACACCCTGATTTAGCTTCATCGATAAGATGGCTTTCTTTGAATTGTCTTACAAATGTATGGTCACTTAATGTATCAAATTATTGCATAGAATCCATGTATTGCGTACTTATTGCTTTGTTGAGAAATCTTCACACGGTACACGTGCTGGTTAAATGGACTGGTATTAAATATCATTGTCGGATACAATATGCCATGACATTCA
Source organism: Melanaphis sacchari (assembly GCF_002803265.2). Lineage (NCBI taxonomy): Eukaryota > Metazoa > Arthropoda > Insecta > Hemiptera > Aphididae > Melanaphis > Melanaphis sacchari. The sequence continues at coordinate 4,332 of NW_020271067.1, read as the reverse complement.
GTATACGACTATCGTTTAGCCCGTTGTCCGCTGCGCATAAATCTAGTGGAACTAAGGGTCTTTAACGAAAAATTTACCTGGGGCAGCATACACGTCAATTTTTGAAACTGCCGTGTTTTGTAGAACATTCAGGGATTTCGCTAAGTCAAAACTACTTTTATGTTTAGCCGTATTTATATTCCCCAAATTATGACGTCACGTTTATCATCCTGAATAGTGATTTACATATGACTTCGCGATTACGCATCACTGAATTGTACGTAGATGAATGAATAACAGATAATCTTAAAATCTACAAAAGCCCAACTATTAGTTCAAATAAATCGACCTGGTATATCCAACGACAAAAGAAACGCCCTGTCGCTTCTTTTAAAATGAACTAGGGAGTTAGACTCGTCACAGTTTTGGATCTATTGGCCTGTTGTCTATAACCAAAAGCTTTAACCCGATCTTGCACACCCATTGCCGGATTTTTCTCAGATATTTGTCATTCGACGCGGATTTTGAGTTTCCAAAATTCTGTCTACACAGGCGTAAAATGCAATGCATCACGATAAATGGAAAAGAGGTTATTATCATCTTAAATATCCAAAATAAAGCCTTTTCGCGGTTCACTACTTAGGCGTATAATGCACCGAACGAAGTACACCAGAGTGACTTACGTTCGTATAGTCTGATTGGAATCGTTATCATCTTATCTCATAAATCACTTAATATAAATAGTAAATGTTGATTTATGTATAATGTATATTATATCGACATATAAATAAATTAAAATAATTACAAAAAAAATTAAAATCAAATAATAACATAACGCCATAACGGTAATTTGTCAAATATAGATACATCATAAAATAATTAATGTTAAAATAACTAAAAAAATTTAAATAAAATAATAAAATAGTAACTAATGTTTAAATTTAAATTAAATATTGGTTATAAGTAGGAATGATCAAACATTGGTGTAGTACTTATATTTAAAACATCAGTTGAATTTTTCAATGACTCCCTAATTTGTGTACCCTCAATTGATGATAGAGTTGGATGTTGACTTGGTACTTTTTTTTTTGAAAAAAATCTTGCTTGGGGTTCAATTTTTCTTTTCTTAGCCAATTGTAAGTTTGATGTTTTCTTAAAATCTATTTCTTTTCCTAATGTTGTCAATATATTATCACACTGTTTAATTATATACATTTGATCTTCTTCATTCATATTTGCTCGACTATGAATACCAAGTATCATTTCTAGTTTGTGTTTAATTTCTTCGTTATTTTTCTTTATATTTTTGTTCAACAATTGTTCTTGTCCTTGTTCTCTTAAAAATCCATTATCGACAGCTAAATCACATGGTGATGGAAAAGATTGGTTTTCATTTTGTACTGTTTCTATATCTGTTATGATGGTCTGTCGTTTAGCACATGCATGAATATGCTTACAAATGTTAAAATAAATAACATTATTCATGCAAGTACATTTATAAGTGTGTACACATATTCTACACACATTACAACGTAATACACAATCATCACATGATAATGTTGTTTTTTCGACTCTATATTGAATATGTATGTCTGCCTCAGAATTAACCAACCAATTACCATCAACTTGAACAACCATATCCGGTGTAATTTTTTCACTTTTATTGTGAGCTGCAATAATTTGTGTCAGTTTAGAAGACATTTTTTGTTTGGAAATTTTAATGATTCGTTCAAAACTTTTGTCTCTCACCAAAGACATTAGAGCATTAATCGATAAATCCAAACGTTTGCAGCTTTTTCCTTCTAAATAACAATACTTTATAGACTTATGAAGTGCTTCAAGGTACATGTTAGTATTAATACCAACATATTTTCTATTAAAATAGGCCCACTTTTCTGCCCTGTATGAATATGTAGTCTTAAAGTAATTTCCGAAGTCTCTTGTATCTTCATCATTTAGAAGATCATCTAATACATGTTGCAACTCAATCAAAAAATTGTTTTCGTCTGTCTCATATAGTAAAGCCTTTAAAGTTTTGAATACAATATTTTGTTTTTCATTCGAGTGAATTTTTCTTAAATTTTTTGCCCAATTCCTTAATACGTGCCAAGTACACAATAGCTGTTTGCCTGCCGGTTCGTCATCGAACATAAAAATATTTGCATTAATATTACCAGTTATCTTTTTGATACACTGAAAAAAATGTCTGTACACAGTAGTATCGGATCGATTGGAAAAACAAAAGGCTACGGGATATCCATTTCCGTATTCATCTACAACAACTACAGTGTACAGTTGGAAGTTATACCCATTTAGTCCATGTGTACCATCTAAACATACTTTGTCTTTTCCAAATTTTAATAATAATTCAGATTGAAATTGAGTCATTATTACAAGACAAAAATCATTTTTAGTGAAGCATGGAACACAATTATCATTAATTCCTTGTTGCTTATAATATAAAACTGGACTTTCATCACCTTTTTTCATCATTTCTTTTACCCAAAGATCTACACTTATTGCATCATTTTGGTGTTTTTTTGTTGAATATGAAATATTAAAGTCACGCTTAATATTGTGTATATCTTTTTTTTCTAGCAAATGAATTCTTTTAATACTATCCATCTCAACATTTGATGATCTAACATCTTGCAAAATTCTGTTGACTGGTACACCCAAAGATAACTTTCCTGTAAAAAAATATTGAAAGGGGAAAAGGTTATTTTATTTACATAAATATCAAAAAAGTTAAATTATCATCGAACATAAATAACTTTTTATATTTGTTTAATGCTTCATATAAGTTACCAGCAATTTTACTTCTATCTTCATCACACAATCTTAGTTTTCCTATATCCTTCGTATGCCATAAGTGTGTACTATAATATCGAACATTAATTTCTTTATTGTGTATATGTACTTTCATGTTAGAAGGGCAAACATGGCCAGTTTTCACGGAACCACCACTTTTTGTACATCTGTATCCCTGTTTAATTATTCATTATATTAATCACAACTTGGTTAGGTACATTTTATGTATAATTTAGTCACGTTACAATCTTACTTTATTTGAAGTTCTTGGTTCAAATGATCTGTGGCAAAAATAGTATACATACTCTTTACTTAAAGTTTTTTTTTTTGATGACAACTTGACATACTGGCACTCTTGTTTGTCTTCTATATTTTTTTTCCATTTGTTAAAATCTGTTAATTTGTATTTAATTAAACTATATTCTTTTAGTTATTAAGTTACATTTAAATAACTGACAAATTCAGTATATGAAAAATTATTATAAAAATACATACATGTCCACAGTAACATCAACAGTAAAAACCAATACTTTCAGCCAAATCACAGGAAATGTTAACCTTTTTTAAATCACCTATAACACTTAAACAATATTAATACTGAACATTTTATAAGGAACCATACTTCCCTATAGGCTATAGTGACGGACAGACTTGGTAAATGAAGATCTGTAATTAAAATTCATACATGTCCACAGTAAAGGTATTCAGAAAAAAAGTTCCAGATGAGAATATTACAATATTATTCACAACCACCACCATTTTAATATTAATATCTCAACTTAAATATGAAAAAAAAAAGAAAGAATATTGTAAGTTAGTGACGCCCTGATGTACAGTAGGAGGTTACAAGTGGGTCATTGTAACAGATTTTTTGTTGTTTGTTTTGAATTGAATTTTGTAAAAACAAACACTTTAAACTTAATCACTGAAACACAATAAGTTAGTAGTGATTGTTAAGAGATATATTATAATGTAATTATAAATTGATGTACCTTCTATAGAATTAAAATTTAACAATGTTGACTCAACATTAATGTTATGAGATTTTAAGTGTACAATTAATCCTGCTATAGATGCAAATGATTTTGTGCAATTTGTATAGGAACATAACATATTGCTATGCTGACCATATAAATGAGTCTTCGTGTGTTTAATCATATTGGACTTTAAATCAAATGATCCATCACAGTCATTACAATAGTATACATTTTTTTTAATTTTCGGTGTATCTTTATGTTTTGTTCTTAAATGCTTATTTAAACCAGACACCGAATTATATTTAGCATCACAAACTTGGCAATTAAACATTGTTCTTTATGTATAATTATTAGTGATGAATAATGGTTGATGAATAAATTATTAAATATAATAAACAATCAAAATTTTAAAACAGTAAACACATATAACAATATAATATTATTATCATTAATTGTTATTATCGGTCAGTATCTATAGACGATATGAGATAAGATGATAACGATTCCAATCAGACTATACGTAAGTCACTCTGGTGGACATTGTTGACAACATGGATCATAAAAA
>NW_020271066.1:0-20833 GCF_002803265.2 Melanaphis sacchari | reverse complement strand
AATTTTATTTGTTTTTTTATTAATATTTCATTATATTTATAAAGGTAACTAAGTATGAACTGATTTATATTTTATAGTTAAATAACTTAGCTGTTACTAAAGGCCATACAAGTTATGTATTGTTTTTATTAAACTATTTTGTTTTTATATAATATATTTCATTGTATTCATAAACCCATGAACTGTTTTGTATTTTTTATATTTAAATATTTTATATTTTACCAAAAAGGAATGGTACATAAGTTATTTAGTGTTTTAATTGAATTATTTTGGAAAAAAAACAAATCATATTATCTGCATATTTACAAGTTTAAGGAATATTTAGGAATATTTTAGGGTTTTTTTTAGAACATATTAGCATCATATTTTAAGCTTTTAAGAACCTAAAAATCTGCTCTTTAATTATCATACTTAAATAAAAATGTTTAAATTTGTTTTATTGTATAATTTTATAATTTTAAAGAATTGTTTTTATTGACGGAGGCCCACAACCATGTATTGGCCCCTGGGCCTCTGAAGCTCTTGGATGTGGGTTATTGCAATAATCGGCTTTCAATAAAATGTCTAAAAACAGTGCTGTTAAAAATGCAAACTCTGTGACGATTCTAAGTTGAAAATGTCTATAATGAATATTACGGAAGATTTTGGAGTTCAAGTGTTAGCCGAAAAATTATTTAATAATTTAACTGGCTCTGTGAATTTTATAAGTGATAAGTTTGATGACTTTAGTAAACAACTACATGAATTAAGAGTAGGTATATCTATAAAAGATTCGAGAGAAGAGAATAAAGTATTAAAATTATCAAAATAATGACTTACATAACGAATTTATTTTGCCATTTAAATAAATCAGTAATTTAGAAATTAATTCGCTTTATAATTTTGTTGAAATTTTAGAGGTCTCGAATATTCATATTAAAGACTGCAAGCTTATAGTGTCACAGTGAAAACAATTTCTAAGCTTTAAATTTAAAAATATATATGTTGCCAATGCTTTTAGAGTTCAATCTAAATTCAACAAAAAAACAAATAAAAACGTAGCTATTAATTAACTATTTATTTTTGTCTCATAGAAAATGTTTATTCGGATTATTTTAATTTTAAAACTAATTACTATAAATCTTTTTCCGAATTTTCATATATATTTAATATTGAAGAGAATAAAAATAACTCTCTTATAATATGTTTTAATGCTAGAAGTGTTAATGTACACTTTGATGAATTATTTTTATTTGTTGAAAATGATGTTAAATATAGGAATGTTAATATAATTTTACTTGTGGAAACTTTGCAATATTTTCTACTAATAGGTCTTTCGGTAATGGTAGCCATAAATTTATAAACTCATTAATAAAAGTAATTATTGATGGATTAATGATAAAACATAATAATGATCTAACATAATTATTCGTGATATTGTGATATGAATGTAAATATAATTGTTCATGAAAATAAGTGTAAATATCTTAATGTGTTATCTAAAAATGCATTTATCTCTTTTATAAACCTTTACACTAGATTAAAAAAAGATTTTAATCATTCTAGTTAGATATTTTTATAAATACTAATGTAGGTACCTATAAATATAACAAGTAAAATTAATGCCGTTGTGATACTTACTGATATAACGGATCACTGTACAGCTTGTATCTTAGTTCTAAATATTGCTAATTTTCTTAATAATCGAAAAATGTTCAGTAAAATTGATTGTAATTAAATTAAATTTTATAAAGACCAGAATGGAGACCATAATATTATAAATATTGAGCAACTAAGGAAACAATTCTTTTTTTATTTTTTTATTCACTGCTTTTATTTTTTTACTTTTAAAAAAATAGTATTTTGTATAAAGAGGGTAAATTACAGTAAACATTAATTAGATTTTATTATTATTAATGTTCGGAAATCGTCGTCACAGATCATGGTACAGATAGAGTGTCACTATGACTCAGGACTTAGGCTTTGATTCCAATCCGTGATCAGTTAAGGTGTAAGAGATAAAGAAGTCACGCAGTTTATTGTCTGAAGTGTTAGTTGGTAGGATCAAACGTATGGTGGAACGCTTCAATGGTTGTACTTTGTATTTGCGACTGTTGCGGACCACGTATCTACAAACGTTTTTTTCTTTTTTTACACGTCGATTACATAAACACAAAGAAGTTTATGACTAATGTCAATATCATTTTTCATTTATTTTCGACTTACTAATACCGAATAAACGGACAAAAAAACGCGAATCGAGTGACATTATTATGGACTGGCATTTATGTTGCTCTATATGCAACAGAGTTTAGCAAGTCATTTTGACTTGCTAATCAATATATTGTATATTTAAATGTTTTGTATTGATAAAAGAGTTTTTAAATGAGTCTTTAAACGAAAAATATAATATATAACGCAATAAATTGTATAGGACACTAAACTATATCACACGCCGTAACTATTTAATATTGGCAAAAAAAAATAACATAATTTGTAATGTGAGAATCGTATTGTATGAAATAATCATCGTGTTTAATATTTATCTTTGTTGAGCGCCGATCTAGCTCCTACAAATCTAGTGGTTGGCTATATCGACTTGCGGTGGTGGTATGTAGGGCTACCAAAAATGATAATTCTATTTTATTTTGGTTAGGAATTCTTTTGAGTGACGATTTCCATTGATTTGTGTTTAATTGTTGATTGATATTTTTCAAATCGTTACCTTTCGCCAAATATTATAATATGTTTAGAATTTAGATATCGTAAACGCGCATTCAACTCCACATATCCGGCAACCACTGGTCTGACGTGAATGCGAGTTGGTCAACAAGTATACTCAAATCGAGGAAGTTGTGACACCATGAAATTAATTTTCCTGAAAGACGTTGCTAGTACTTAGGTCTACATAATCTCCTGATGTAATGTAAGAAAACTCACATATTTAAAACCAATGTTGTACCACAGTTGAATTTAGTTAGATAAATTTATCTAGTGAAGGTAGGTATCTAGATAAAACACTTGTATCTATTATCTTATATAGATAAATTACACAATTGATATCTCACTGACATCTAAGATATATAACTAGATCATCTAAATAAATTAATCTAATTGTTTACAAGACACGAACATCATATTTTTGGATAATATATATATTATATATTTTTTTTATTTAATTTTTTTTATTAAATGTTTTATTCCATCTGTTACAAAAAGAACAATAAGAACAATTAAGGAAGTAATATAGTAAAAAAAAATAAATAAATCACAAGGTAAATGTAATAGAGCGTATAGGTCATCCAGTGGAGGTACTACAAGAAATATTATTTGATATTATTTCAAAAATTGCTTATGAATTAAGATAACATTTTATGAGCCGATGTAATAACTAATAAAAATAACAATTAATATGGGATATAACTATAGTATACTATTATAAATTATAATTATATTTTCTAAATAATTTGTGCTACATATAGGTAATTAACAAATAGTGTCGTGGTTCTTATATTTTCAGAAAAAAAAAAACAATAAATACAATACAATTCAATTGATTGTGGACAGAAAATAATTATCCTGGTATAATAATATTACGATATACAATTTATAGTTTCATTAATAGTTTATTTATTTAGACACCTAATATCTGAATATTAATGTCGTTAACGTGTACCACTTCAAGAAATTAATAATTAAATATTTGATCGTCGACAACAGATAATTATATAGATATTAAATAATCCAAGACTAAAAATACATTGATAGTTATGGAAATAGTGGTATAGTCTAAAAATACTAATAGTTAATAAAATTATACCACTATTTTCACTCCTCACTGGCTAATAATTTGACCTAAACCAGTAACCACTGAAAGTTACTATTATTTCATTTATCAATATTCACTATCCATAGAAAAGGTATCATAACAAATAAACAAAGTGATGATAATTTTAATATTCAAATGTTAACAAATTTATGTAAAAGTAGTTTTAATTTTTTTTTTTAGTTTGAAATCTATTTTATAAGTTAAATAAAATATATGTATGTATATTATAACTCAAGATAACAGTTAAATAATATATATATTTATAATAAGTATTCTGCCTCCCCCCTCCCCCCGTTGGATTTATACCTACTACTAGTCTTCCTTTTCAAAAAATGGTGTATATTGTATTGATATTGTTGTAGGCATTATCGTTTAAATTATTAAGCATATTTTTCGAATAAATATTAGTGATTAAAACTAAAATATATGTAGCCATATTTGTATTAATATTTTTTGTATAATATTTAACAAAATCATGCTTTAAGAATAAGATTTATAAAAAATTAAAAAAAAAAAAAATTAATTTCTATCTAAATAAAATTAATTTTATCTGCAAGTATATCTAGATATTTATTTTTAGTTATCATTATCTATCTTAATATAGATATATTTAAAATTCATATATCTTATCTATATTTAGATAAAAAAAAAATATCTAAGCACAGCACTGGTTAAAACAACGTTACAAAACTAGTTCTAGATGACATTTTGAGTAATGTTTGCTGCGCTTGAAACGTGCATATCGTGTTTCTTTTATGTTTCCTTTCTCTGAGGACTTAAATGCATAAGTGTATTGTATATTATTTGGTATTATTGGAATAATTAATTTTTATCAGCAATATAATATGTTGTATTGTCTCTATATCCTTGACAAATATTTTTCATTATACAAATGAAAATACAAGAACATTTTACATTTTATATGAACCAATGACAATGAAAAAGACATTTCTATTCATGTAATATCAGGTTATTTATTGTGTAAACCAAGAAATAAAATGATACTTTATAATATGTTAGTACATATAAATGAAAAACACTATATCCCGTCTCAAAGTAGAATACACCAGGCGGCTGACCGGTTTTCGTTTGGTGCCGCGCATCTGCTGTCAATTTCGCCACATAGTGGGAGAAAATCGGACAACGAGCCAACGAGCTTCCGCGACCGTCAGTCGCGATGCGCGAAACCGGTGTATTCTACTTTGAGACAGAGTATATAATATACAAATAGTTTTTTTTGATAATTATACTGAAGTTTACATATTATTTTACAAAGCAATTTAAATTAAAATGGTCATAAATTGTTATAATTTTACAAATGAGTTAAAATTAAATTTATCCAAATGTCGATGTTAACAATAACGACACGTAATTCACATCTTTCATTTGATTTGTACAGAAGGTAATAATCGGATTTTCTATAAGTTCTGAAAAATGAATTGGAATTAGAATTATTAAATTTGTACTAACTCATAATCTAAATGACTAACAATATACAATGACTAACGCATTATATTTACATCACAGACTCGGGCAATACTTAAATCCCCTACATACTCCTTTTGACCAAATATAATCAAGTGATTTCCATATTAGAGCAATAGAAATCATCTTATCAAATTCAAATAAAATCACCAAATTTTATTAAAAGAAGTTTGTTGTGAATGATATTATAATAACGAATACCATATAATAAACTATTTTGTACTAAAATTATTTTATTATACACTAACACAATGAATATTTGGAGGGTAATAAGAGCTATTTACTTATAATGCCATTTCTAAAATAGTAATAATTTATTGCTTTATCAAACTTATTTCAAAACAATTTTTACAAAAAAAATTAATGTAAATCGTGGGTGAAAAATTATTATTAATTTTAGATAAAATCAAGAAAATTCTTTAATATATCTGGTCCTCGTTTTATACATTTATAACAGCCTCCTTAGATTATATCTATTCTTGTCACCCTTTCACTTGATCCTTAAACACTTTATAAATATTTTTACCTAAGGCTATAGACTTTTGTTTAATAGTTCATACGACCGATATTGGCCAACCATATTTTAGTTAACATTTTACTCATTCTCACACGTAGTTAAACCAGAGCAAATAAAACTGTTCAACACAATTAATATTTATTTATTTAATGCGTTTTCAACATTAACACAACACATATAAAACAAATTTTACAGTATTCAAAAACCTAAATCTATGTTTTCAATTATTTATAATAGACAGTAATACATACCTTTATTTCTAATCGCATTAATGTAATCAGTTGAAAGTTCTGAAACCATAATTTACATTGACATTGTGTATATTTTTTTTTCAAATGTTTATCATTCTAATATTTGACACATTATTAAAATACATTTAAACGTAGTTTTGCCTCATAATCGCAACATCAGATTGTATTCAAAGAGAGATTGGAAAAATTGAATTTATTCAGACATTGGTTTTACATTTATGAGTTCTATATCTATTATATTTAAATTCATCAAGAAGGCTTCAACTTGTTGATAATACTATGGCACAAAATCAGCTCTAGTTTATAGTTTGTATTTCACTTATTGGTAGTCAACCCAGAGTTTTTTTAAATAATTTTCACAATAAAACGTTAATATATTTTAAACAAAACTAGTTATTTTCCAATGTAAATACAATAACTGTTTATCAACATTAAATAATAACGTTTAAAATATACACAATTTTGTTTTAATAATATATTTATTTTTCGGAAACTTATCGTTAACATTTATAGTCTGTTACCTTTTTAATCACTTAACAAAGAATATTGATCAAATTATTGTTTGTAATTCAAATATTAAAAAAAAAATCATCTTGAAGCCATTTCTAGAATTGTTATTCAAACTATTGTGATATTCCTTATTCTATTTACGTGTTTATTAATTTTTAAAAGCAATGTTTCAAAAATTATTGATTACGATTAAAACTCTACTAATAAAATACTTACTTAAAACTGCTTTTACTAAATGAAATATATGAACATAATTTTTATTTAATATGATACAAATTTAGAAGATTCACCATAAAAAAATAATATATACGATTTAATAAATGTTCAATTATAGATCTGATTAAAATCGACGAAAAATATGTATAAAAATTACTTTTTATAATGTTCATACTATAAAAACCAAATTAAAAATTGTAATAATATAAAATATACGTACACATTTCCTCTAAAACAATAAACATATTAATTAATAAACAATTTAATATACATACATTGTGTTTTTATTATATAACCTAAATATGAAGAAGAAAAAATGCTGTTCTCATAAAATTTGTCATAATATGTAATACTTTACAAAGATCTATCGATAGTATCTAATCAATTTTTTGCCATCGCAACGATTTATTTGTATTTATACAAATTATATAATTAGTAATTTGTTTAATGTTTTCACTATCCTAGAAAACATCATAAACGTAAGAGAGCATTCATCGACAATCTTACAATTAACAAACTTAAAGGAAATAGGTTTTTATAGATTATTAAATAGATCACTTAATCATTTACGTTTATATAAGCCGACGGAGAGAGTTATCAGGTAAAGTACGAGATAAATTTTGGATATGAAATGAATTGTATGGTTGAAGTAGGTTATTTGATATAAATAATAATGACAGAAATTAAATGTGGATATTGCTTAGGTTTAAAATCGATTATGTAAAATACGATTTCTGACGTATTAAGGAGCATTGTATAATTATTTACTAAAGCGCTTGAATTTTCTTAGGATTGAATATTTTGAGGTTCCCAGAGCTGATGTATAATAGTTGTTTATTAAATAGTTTTTTTGTTTTTTATAGATTTAGGATAGAAGTAGTGATCTTTTTTGTTTTAAGTCATTTTTACATTGCTTTAATTATTATCATAATATAACGTAATATTTTGTGGTAGCTTGCAAAATACATTGCTGATTTACTTTAAAAATTTTTTTTATTTATTTTACAGTTTCAATAAAATATAGCAAAAGATTAATTAATTGGTAGTATTTTACTAACTTTATGTAGATTGTAAAATATAGTTATGTGTTCAATAAACTTTTTACTCAATAAATTTATGCTGTACACAACTTTTTACTCACCATTTGAAGCTGAAATAAACGTTTCAAAATAGTAATTAGTTTACATAAAACATTATAAATGATGTTTTATGAAGTTATCATAGAATAGAATAATAATTATCGACTTGTTTTGAAAAAACATTTACTAACATGTATATTTACCAAATAAAACTAGGAATGAGATAGTAAAAGAAAGTCAACTGAAGAACAATGCTTAGAATGTGATACTTGGATAGCAGAAGAAAAATTATATTATAACAAACCAATATCGTTCAAAATTTGACATTATAGGAGATTTTCAAAGATTTAATAAACACTAACAGAATAACTGATAATAAATTACTTGAAAAAATTTCAAAATAAGAGCTTTTATGAATAAAGTAGATATAATTATTATAAGAAGACGGTATGAATAAACAGGATGGACAATAAAAAAAACTAAAAGGAAAATTTTTAAAGTATTCCTAATAAGACTGAAATATATAATTGAATATAAAAAAAAATATACAAATGGGAGATAAAGATATTGTTTTAATAAGTAAAATAAATAAAAAAAACTATTAATAAAATCTGATAAAAACTCAAACTGACTAGTCAAACTATTATTATCACATAGTTCTAAAAGTCTTTAATTAAATAAATAGCTTTATATTTATTGCATTAATTAAACTTATTAATGAAATTTAAAAACTTACAAAGGTTAACTAGAAAAACAAATATGCAGTAGTAATTTACAAGTATTATTAAATATTTTTTATGATATGATTAAAAATAAATTATAGGGGAATGGTTAAAAAATTATTATGAAGTTTCCAAACTATTCAGTGTGAAAACAACTTTTTAGTTAAACAGTTTTCGTGAGAAACAAAAAAAAAAAACTAAAAAGGACTTATTTGTATAGGATTTTCATCGTATTTTAGAACATTATATTACCTATTTATTAATTATTTTTATTGTATATTTTATTACTGTTTTATTACTATTCTCTACTTATATATCAACTATTATAAGTACATCGTTATAGCAGTTATAATATGTTTAAGCCTATTTATTATCTATAAATCGCCAAAAATGATATTGAATATGTAAGAAGACATTTCATTGTACAAAATTTATTAAACAATATTAAATATTTTAACAGAATTTTCATGGAAAATTAAATCAAAAAAACTTAATGATTACAGTTAGGTGACCTATTTTCAATATATTTAGAAAATGACGTTATGGGTTATTAATGTACTATACACGCAAACAATGATCGATACATACCCTCTGCAAAAAATAGAAAAATCATGATTTATTATCATATTACTGTTGTAATATACTTTAATTATTATATTCTAATGGATATATATTTTTTAATATAATTAAACCGTAACAATAACTTGGTATTAATTTTAGTTTTATTAATTTTTAGGTTTCATATATATTTTATAGTTAAATAACCATTGAACAATAAACTTAAGAAGTGTAATGGTTTACCAATGGTTTTTTAAATATATTTCATTAATTAATGGTGCTTTATGCATATTTGTAATCGTTGTGCATCGCTATCACTATATTATTGATTATGGAATGTAGAGTTGCAAAACATAACATTTTGCTAATTTTGGTTTTAAGCACACAAATTTTGTTGAGACAAATTTCAAATTCAACATACAAAAAATTATAAAATTACTTATATAATGAAATAAATATAAATACGTACCTTTATTAACTAAAAAAAATATAATATAATTATTACTTATACCGTTTTCGATAATTTATCGAGTATAATGAATTATTATGGCTTTTATAAATTAAACACAATTTAATTTTATAATTTCTATTGTCATGAATTACCTTAAGTTTTAAAAATAATTTAACAATAAATTTAAAAATAATTTCAGTTATTAAAAATATTATTTAAATATCTATAAATATCTCAAAGAAATCCAAAATATGCTGAAAAGCCCTAATAATTTTATATATTTGAGATTATTTACTACAACTACTCAATATTCACAATATTCTTATCACAGCTTTTTGCAATGACTGATGTTAAATAAAGTCTTGTTTCTAAAATTTAAATTAAATATGCATATACAATTTATATACACATAATATCACTTAACCTAGAGATTTTTAAGGAAATTGTAAGAAACTATTCTAAAGTGAAAAAAAATATTACATTTTATATTCAATTAAACTATTATATTCTAGGCTAAACTGACAAAGCTAAGACATTGGGGAGACTTTACACGGTACATCCAAAGCAACGTGAGTGCTTCTATGTACGTTTGTTATTGGTGAATGTTCCCGGACCAACGTCTTTTGAATTTTTACGAACAGTTAATGGTCCAGTATTCAATACATACCAGGATGCATGTCGTGAACTGCAATTGCTAGAAGACGATAACCATTGGGACTTAACGCTTGCCGATGCTGCGTTGACATCAACACCGAATAACATTCGTCAGTTGTTTGCAATTATTTTGACGACATGTTATCCCTCGCAAGCACAAACTTTGTGGGAAAAATATAAAAATTGTATGACAGATGACATCTTGCACCGAATTAGACAAATAAATCAATGCCAAAACATAGATTATACACCAGAGATGTACAATGAAGCATTGGTCTTGATCGAGGATTTATGTGTTCTCTTAGTGTTCCTCTTAATGTAATATAACAAAAACTTTAGCCACAGCAACGCGTGGCCGGGTCAGATAGTATTTTATATAAGTTTATTATAGCCATTCGCCCATACATATATTTAAATCATGGTTAAAATAAAAATCCTTGATTTTGAAAAAAAAAACTATCTTAGCTTAATATGTAATGCAAAGATGTTGTTAAATTTATTAATCGATTTACAGCATCATTTTTTTTTTTATTCTTTGTACAGTAAAATGATTTAAATTATTTGCTTCAATATTGATAAAAATAAGCTACGAATGAAGTTCTAGAAAATGAGTGAGTAAAAAATTTAAGAACATTTAAATATCATAAAAATCATAAAATGTACTTACTTGTTCTATCTATATAAAACATACAATATAAAACAGAAATTAATAATTATACAACTACATATAATATGTTAAATTGTTATTTATTTAAAAAATTATTTTTCTGTTATACATTGTTTTATTTTCCATACAATAATAAAAATGATTAAATTTTATGTGATGATATTAAATCAATGCATAATTTGTTTTCAGTTTAAAGCCTACCTATCATTAACATCGATAAAAAGCATACCTACACGAAAACAAAAATGTTTATGTTTTTAAAATATTTTAGAATGAAATAGGTACGACATATTATAGATTATCCAAAATCACGAATAAATTAATGATTTAACATAAAAACTTCTTTTCTATACTATCCATGGATCTAGAAAGAAAAATATATTATCCTCTTGATAAAATAAAGTAAATAACTTCATAAAAAATTGAGAATAATATTTAAAATATTTTATGCTCTTCAAAATTTGAAGGATACTGGCTTAAGATTGTAAATAAAAAATACTATTTTTATATTCTAATAAAAAGGATTAAAATATTAATTTCGTTCATGTTGTAAAACAAACTTGAAATCTGACTGACGTCAAATTAAACATTTCAATCAGAAAAAACAAACCAATTTGAACATACCAAGTATAACTAAAAAAAAAAAAAACAATGATAATATTAATTATCTATACAAAAATCGTAATAATCATTATCAATGGAGAAATGTTAAAAACGAATAATGTTTAACTTAGACAATATTATATAGCATTCGCAGAAGAATTTTTAATTATAAAATAACTTTTTTTGCACAAATAATTTATGATGAAGATGAAGATAATAATTTATAAAATTATCATAAGAAACATATCACACAAAATACTATGTACTTAATAATCGACCAAACTGCTAAAACTGTCTATGTGAATTTGTTTTCTACGTCCTTAGCTTCTCGTCCTCGCATTGCTTATGTCTGAGATCGAGATTAGTGTATATTTAGTGACTGCATGAGACCACCAGCACCCGATGTAGATGTAACTTTAAAGTAACTTAAACTAGCTTTAAGATCTCATATTCTCATATATATAATATATATATTATATTTTCACCACACATAATCGGTCACATGGCTTCTTCAAATAACGTTCATCCTTCTTTTTATAATCATCTAGTTAGGTGCATGCACATACATAATATTTAATTCAAAAAAGAAATCCTAAATAGTATAAATCAATTTCAATTTTATAAAACTCTTTTTTTTATAAAAACTTTTTATGATGATAATGGTTGTAATAATTTATAAATGATAGCATGAGAAACATATAATACAAGATAAAAAATATAATAGAATTTTAAACTCAAAAATTACCTACTTTGCAAATTGTCTAAATAAAATAAAATACATAAATAATATAAGTAATTTATTATTATAGTTTAACAGTGATTTGGAAAACAATTTATAAAACATATAAATGGAATGATAGACATTGAACATACTCATTAGATCTGAAAAAAATAATATTTTTATTTTGATATATCATATAAAATATTTGAATATAACATTATTGATATGAGATATGATGGCATGATTAATTTAGAAATTAAAACAATAATAATGTTTTGTTTATTCAATTTAATATTTTTTATATTAATTGTGTATTGACGTGTGTATTCTGATAATATAACAAATAAAAATCATATATCATAAAACATTATTAAATTGAAATTATACTTGTTTGTTATTTTATTGAGATTGAGATCGATAAACTATCACGAGATTAATACACTTATTAATATGACTAATGATTATAACGTATTTCTTACACGATTTAATATTTACTATAAATTGTATATGAACACGCGTATCTAATCATTCAATATTTATAATTAAAGTATTGTAAATTGTAATAGAGTTTTGCTATCATAATATGACAACATGTACGAGAAAATCCATAACATTTCAAATTTTTGACACCAGAAGCATAACATTATAAAAGCAGCTATATTATCAGAAACATTTTTTATTATTAAATCAAATATTACGAAATTTATGATCACTTACTTTGCTTAGCTATATAAACAAACAAATAAATTCTAATTGATGTATGGATTTCTAATAGGTCTTTTATATTTTAAAGTTTATTTTTATTGTTTAAAAATGCTATTCATATCCTAACATTTGATTATGCTAATTTTGGTTGTTAAATGAGATATCATCAGTAGTTCCTGCACTCTTTATTATTCTACTTATTATTGTTATGAAACCGTTTGTGATTGTATAAATGAAATCGAATGTAAAATGATAACTATATACTTTTACGTATTCATTCGTTGCAATTTTCTTAGGATACATAATTACATATACTAAAGTTATACCAAAAATGGAGTTAAAACTATAAAATTATTTTTGATTTCAAATTTTTAATTTTAAATAAATGTATTTCTTACAGGAAGACCGAATTAAACCAAACTAAATTCTACTGCCTATAGAATTAAGCTTACCCGAGATTACATCAAATTACACTTCTTTACTAGTTTTATCACAAACAATATTATCATTTCAACAAAATTACGTAACTTACAATTTTATATTACATTTAAATATATTCTCTCAATGTTTTAACTACCTACATAGTTTCCCAATATTGGTTTGGTAACTTTTTTACATTGAGTTCAATAATTTTACTATGATAAATATAAAATTTGATGTATTTTTATCAAGAAAAATCTAATGAATAAAAATCGAGGAACTTGATCTGTTTTATAGAAAATTTTGAGAGTAGGTCATTTTTGTTTTTTTAAGTTTTATTTCAATAGAACATACTCATAAACGATGAATGAAAACGTTGTGTAAATACAGTCTTTATTCATCTTAATTTAAAAATATTTTTATTTAAGTGGAACTTATATTGAACTAAAATTTATATTATAATACAGTTTTATAGCTGTTATCATAATAAAGAAAAGTTAAAATTAAATTATACAAAAATACATACATTTGGTTTTATCTATAAAATAAATAATAAAATAATATATTATACAACATATTACTGTATTTATTATATCCAACTTAATAGTAAAATATCATAAAATAGATAAATAATTTAAAAAAAAAAAACTTTCAAAAATCTTATTGAATAGAAAAATTAATAATACTGTTAGAAATAAAAATACAGAAAATACGTACTTATAGTAGCTAAAATAAAAAGATCAATTATTTTGAGGTTATAAATAAATAAAAATCAATTTGTTTTCGAATTAATACAATTATTGAAATTAAAAAATGGATTGTTTGGTTATCATATTATTATACTATTCAACTATGATTTTTGAATTTATAAAATTAATTGTAAAAAAAAAAAAAAAAACAATTGTAATTCAAAATAACGATTGAATTTCCCATGGATTATCTCAAAGTAGTTAAGTACTTGTTGTCACACATCAAAATAATTGATAATAATTTACGATTGACTTTTTTTCTCGAGGTATTTATAAATTATAAAATAAGCTGGTAACTCTTCTAAGAATTAAGATGCTATATATTATTGAAGAAATTTACAAAGTTAATAATATTTGAAATGCCATTTTTATATTTTTAAATCTGCTACCTTCATAAGACCCGCTGAATTGATCAGCATCAGAAAGAAGATCTGAAAAAAAATTAAGTAGATAAACTTTTTTATTAATTGCTAAAAAGGATGCAATAGTTGAGAACACGTTACTTACCTATATTTATGTTATTTAATATGTTTATATTGTTATTTATTCATATTTTTTATAACCATATTGTAGAGGCATACAATAATAACAATAAGTTAGCTAAGCATTATATAATTATAGTCAACTAGCATACAAAACATAATTTTCATTTAAATTGATTTTACTTTTGACGAGTATCATTGGATCGACGATTCCAAATAATAATAAAATATGAAACGCGAATAACTCTTAAGAATAGTATACACATTTTATCACATAATTGTAATACGTTTTACGTTTTGTAGTATTTCATACAATGTTTTGTTGTTTGAAAAAGCATATAAAACAATAACAAATACAATTATTCTAACTACGAATTTATGTATTCATATTTGTACTCGTTAAATTTATCTTAAAGATGCTCACACTAAATGCTTTAAACCATCAATAATGTTATACTTAAATACTTTATTAAATATATTTCATAAAAAAATGTTAACAATAAAATAATTTTCCTGTAAATTATAAATATTTACTTTTAAATCCAGTATAATTCGTTAGTAAATCTATAATATTTTTAAAATTATTTAAATTAAAATATATAAAATTATTCTTGAAAAGCATTAAAAATTTAATTATTTAATGATCCTAGTAGCTAAAGTGATTTTGAATATGATAAATATAATTAAAAATAAGAAAGAAGCCAATCATAGTTAGATTTAATATAATTATTTTTTATAAAATAAGTAAATGTAAATGACATAATAATTCACTTTATTATGTTAACTTTTAATATATTTTTTTTTAATAAAACATTATGTTATTACTATCAGTTTTAATTATTTGTTAAATAATAATTAATTAAAAATGTTACCTTCACAATCACCTAAAAATTATATTTTGATTAGTATTTATTTTCTATAAAAGTTTTATAAATTAAAAAATGATACTATTTATATTTTAATTTAGTATAAACATTCAACCATTTTCTTGATTATATAAAAAGGAAATTAATTATATTCTAAATCACAACATATACAACTCATAACTACGATATACAATTTCAATCATTATAATCAATATAATTATGTATTTATTTTTAAAATAATAATTCTATATTATTTTATTTAATGATCTTACTATTTATTTGGCCGAGTGTAACTTCTAAATCATTACCCAAAACTGCTACTACTGCAAATGCAATAATAATAACACTGTGGTTTAAGAAGAGCATTTTGATTTGAGATTAGAAAATATCAAAAATAATTGTGTGAACGTATTGAATCTAATCATATTCTTATATAAGTATTCCGTCTTTCACCCATCTGTTTTAAAAACAAAATAAACAATGTTAACATATTTTTCATTTAGTATAAACTAATACTGCATGACCATAAAAAATAACTTTTATTTTTTTAGCTGTTTTGATTTTAGATGTATTCCTTGTTGGTTATGTTAGTTTACTTAGTTGTAACGTATATTATTCATAAATCAAGGACGTTCATGCATTCGCATATTTTTTCTTGTTTACTTTTACGTATGCAAAGTAAGAACAACACAATACATTTCACACCGTTTATGAGTAAAATTTCAAAGTTTATAGTGCATATTATTTTTGCATATTTTGAAATTTTTGGGTTTAAAGTACATATTTTTGTGATTATAAAAGCATATTTTTAGTTTGTAGCATATATTTTGAAGGTTTATCGGAAATCATGTTTCTCAGTGAATTTTTTCTTGATTAAGGACACAAATAATTATTTTATTTAACTGTTTCTATATTCTCATTAAGTCAAAAAAGACTTATTTTATCATAGTTGTAAATAAGATTACAATAAATTGATATCAAATTCAGTTAAAACTTATAGAGAGATATTCTAAAATTATTAAAATTATATATTTAAAGAAAAAAATAATTTTTAGAGCTATAACGATTAGTGTATTAGTTTTTTTGATGGCATATTTAACTGCATATTTTAAATTTTTTGATACATGAAAGTCCTTATTCTAAATTATTTATTTATTTGTTAAAAATGTAGTGAAGATACATAAATAATGCTCTGTTGAATTGTTAATAAAATAGCTCCTTTCATAATATATTAAAATTGATTTTTGTAGTACTAATCATATACAGTTTCTCATCGTGAATCTATTTTTAATTTTTGATGATAGTATAAAATAAAAGAAAAATGATAATGGTATCATTATAGTTATTAAATATTTATAATGTTTAAAAATTTGTTTACATTAAAATTAAATCAGTCTCCCGCTATAAGAACACTATAATAAATTAATAAATAATTAGTATTAAAAATATATCAAGAAAAGTATGTGATGATAATATTGGTAAACTTATAATAGTTTTTAATATATAATCATATAATGTTGAATTCAAATTTAACACATTTGTCAAATATACCAACTCAAAACCAATTGTACACTAAAGTTGTATCCACTCATCTGCCCTGTATAAGCATAAAACTAGTTTGAAAAATACTTTACATTTTAATAGTTTTTTTAAATAATACACAATAAAACTACATTTTCCGTATACTTTGTGAAAAAAAAATAAATATCTAAATATTATAATATTTTTTTTTTTATATAAACGTATAGAACTATTAATTTAATAATGATATGCATGTTATTAGATCATGGGTGATATAAATAATAAACCACTAAACAAATTGTATACCTAATACCATATATCACTACGTGCCATGAGTAATAAAAAAAATAGTTAAAAAATGTTTAAAATTATATAATAAATTAATTGATAAGATTTAATTATATGTGATCGCATATTATTGCATATATTAAGCAATATGCATTGTATTATAATACTAATTGGTGAGTGATGACATTCATTAATATAAATTAGTGACAAAAACAGTACATTTACTAAATAATTGATAAAAAATGATATACTACCCTAAAATTCCTATACACTAAACTATAAAGAATATTTAGATAGCCAACGAGTACGGATCTAGTTTACCATTTGTCAGTGTATTAAAAATATAGTTAGTAAAATGTTTAATACTATATTGAAATTTTTCTGTATTTTTGTATTACCCGCAATATTATTTACTCAAAATTGTTTTATAAAGTTTCATTTCTGATTTACAAACATCGTTATTACTAACGTGTTTAACCTTGATATTTTTTTTAAACAAATAAAGATATGTGCAATATAAGAATAAACGTGTTGCATCTTTAATGTACAAAATGCAACTGCACAACAACTTCAATGTACAATTAATATATTATTTAGCATTATTGGAAAATTTGATAATTCGGTAATACAAATTTAACTTGTCTCTATTAACAACGAATATTTTTTTATGAAATAAATGGAAAAACGAACATAATTCATACTATCCAATTATAATAAATTGAGACTTTTATTTTTGTAGAGTATCAAGTTATTTATTTAACTAAAAATTATAATACATTAAAATATGTAGGTATAAATAAAAAATAAGAAATCACTTAAATTTTTTTTTGTATAATTTAAAATAAAATACAATAAAAATTCACATAATACTGATGTATAAAATATTATCACGTATTCGGATTTCACTTCATGGAAATTATCCAAACAGAAGGCAGTAACCGGGTTATTAATACCTATGAAAAATGAATTAATGGTTAGATTTATTCCTTTTATGTCATTAAATTATTCTGATATAAACTCGTAATCTAATATTAAAATTGGTATAAAATGTCCCCCAACACGTCATAACATTCTACAATTTTTAATTTATATCTGTAGAGATAACTTATCCTGGTTTCCCATTCTTTTAAGAGATGTTAAAATCTAAGTGTATTTTCATCGTTTTATTTTTTATTTTTATGTTTATATAAAATTGTGCACAATTGTCGTTTAGTTAGATCTACAGCCGATTTCGGCCAACCGTATTAGCCTATTCTTATTCATAGTCCCAGTCAGTCTCAAACTTACGTAAGCCAGGGTCAATACGACTTACTCAAATATTTATTTTAATTTAATTATTCGTATTGCGTATCCAATTTAAACACTAATTGTTACATCATTCGAACACTAACATCTTATTTCACAGTTAGTAACGCTTTGATTAATATTAAATATAGATACTTTTTATTTACCATCGTATAGTATTTTTTAATAAATACTAATACACCTTGCATTATGTTAAAAAACAGAGTTATTACTTAGGCTTATCGTTCTTCTTCCATTACAACATTATGTAATACATTTTTAAATAATGATATTTAATGCAAGGACGAGTTTAATTGTTTTGTTTGTATAAGACTTCACCAATTTGGATGTGGGCAAGCCCGGATTAAGGGGGGCCAGGAGGGGCCAAGTCCCCGGGGCCCACGTGTGTTAAGGGCCCATAGTTTTCTCGGTTTAAAATTACATTATGTGATAATTTGTACTTTTTATAGTACCTACAAAAATATTTTTATTTTTTTTTTTGTTTGAGCTAACAGTCGATGGGGCCCGTCGACCGTGTTTACCACCAATAGTATGGTAAGTGAGGAAACAGCGTCATATCCATGTTTGTGTTTGTTGGGAATAGGCATATATTTTGATGTTACTGTATTTAAATATAGAATTTGGAAAATTTGTTTATGTAACTGTTTCGGTCATGGATACTCATAATTTAGATACCTACCGACTAAACCTGTTTACATAAACAAAACTTAATTTTATGTGTAAATATATATTTTAATAAAAATATAATATTTTTTTAATATTTTTATCCTCATCAATCGTTATCATTAGAGAGCGGATTTTTAGGTTTTTACATATTTTTATTGGTTTTATGTAGCTTTATGAGAGTGAAAAATGTGGACGACTTATCCATCACAGAGTTCGTAGGAAAAAATTTATTTAGCATATTAAAGCATATTTTGGACTTAAGAGAATATTTAGCCTATTTTTCATATTTTAGAATATAATATTCTATTATTGTTCATAAAAAATCATATTATACATTATTAATTTATTGATTTGTGATATTTTCCAGCAAAAAATTTTGTCTAGGAAAAAAAATTATTTTATATAAGAATGATAAAAATTAAAAATCATCCAATTATCTACTTGTTTGTAATCAAATTGGTAATGATGATCTTTCTGTTACTCTTAATTCATGATTGTACTTACGATCTTATAATAACGTGATAAGAATGATTTCTAATAATAAATATATTTTTACTTTTATATTGTTTATTATTTTAACTTTAATATCTGACGATTTAGTAAAATTTGTAATATTCATTTTTATTTTTTTTAAATACCGAAAATTAACAAAAGTTTAAAATATTTACATAAACAGTGGATAGAGTCGTATAACAAAACAAATTATATAGTATTTACGACTAATGGTGATATAGTTTAGTAGGTAACTAAGTATGAACTAATTTTGTTTTTATTAATTTTATTTGTTTTTTTATTAATATTTCATTATATTTATAAAGGTAACTAAGTATGAACTGATTTATATTTTATAGTTAAATAACTTAGCTGTTACTAAAGGCCATACAAGTTATGTATTGTTTTTATTAAACTATTTTGTTTTTATATAATATATTTCATTGTATTCATAAACCCATGAACTGTTTTGTATTTTTTATATTTAAATATTTTATATTTTACCAAAAAGGAATGGTACATAAGTTATTTAGTGTTTTAATTGAATTATTTTGGAAAAAAAACAAATCATATTATCTGCATATTTACAAGTTTAAGGAATATTTAGGAATATTTTAGGGTTTTTTTAGAACATATTAGCATCAATTTAAGCTTTTAAGAACCTACACATCTGCTCTTTAATTATCATACTTAAATAAAAATGTTTAAATTTGTTTTATTGTATAATTATAATTTAAAGATATTGTTTTATTGATCGGAGTTGCATTAACCATGTATATTGCCCGGCCCACTGGAGTCTTGGAGGTTATTGCAATAATCGGTTTCAATAAATCGCTAAAACAGTGCTGTTAAAATGCAACTTGACTAGATTCTAAGTTCGAATGTCTGCACATGAAGATGACGAAGATTTTGAGTTCATGTTAATGGAAATTATTTATAATTTAACGGCTCTGTGACTATTTATGGATAAGTTTGATGACTTTAGTAAACAACTACATGAATAAGAGTAGGGTATTCTATAAAAGATTCTAGAGAATGAACAGCATTAAAATTATCAAAATAATGACTAGCAATAATAACTGAACGCGTACAACAGC
>NW_020271065.1:0-4198 GCF_002803265.2 Melanaphis sacchari | reverse complement strand
TCGGTACTTCGTTCAGTTACGTATTGCTCATTTTAAATACTGTTGTATTATTTTCAATTGCGTGTGTACGCATAACTAATTAGTTGGCCGATCGGGGAATGAATGTGGCGCTGAACTCCGGACAAGTTGCAAGCCGTTATAACGAATCCCGTACACCTATGTTATAATAGTTATAACTTATAAGTTATAACAATATTATTGAAAATACGATGTACTACATAATGCTATAGACTATAATAGTCCATTCTAGGAAAATTTGTGTTGCTGCAAACAATTTAATATTGAAACATTTAGTTCATATTTTAACGTTTATAAATGAAAATTTCTAAGGTTATGTACTCCATATATTATATACCAGTCCGCACTAATTACTAATGTTATCAAATGTTCTATTTATGATCCTGCGATCATTGCTTTATTTTAGTACTCAATGTAATAGTCAATTGACGGCATACAAATATACAATTGTATTAATATAACTTTATATTTGAACTTAAAACTTACTTACACTGGGTATGCAAACTAATAACTATTATATTATACATTACTTGAATACATAAAAAATATTAATCTTATTATATAATGAAAAACTAAAAGTTATAGGTTTGAAATTTGCCTTCGCAATTATTCCAGTGCTGAAACCTATTATTTAATAAATACTAATATACATGTAGACACAAATAGCCGACATTTGTTGAGAGGGGAACTGAAATATGTATACCTATAGTATATATTATATCAGTAGCACTTACATGATTTCATAATTATGCAAACACAAACAATGATATGAAAAAAAGTTTTAAACGGTGTATATATATATATATATGTATGTTTGTTACCACCTCTATTATCCCCTTACTCAACCTCCAACTAAAAAAGTATCACTCAAAACTATTAGGACGTACAAACATTTTCAAGAACTTACCAACTCCTAAAATCTGGCGCATACATGTAAAATCTTCAGGTTATTTTGTTATAAATTCATAAAAATTGTTACATATGTATGAACATTATGATAAGTATATTTTTTCTATGGTTTATTTTTTGAAGACACCAACACAGACATTTATTATTATTTTTTTTTTTTTTAATTAATTTTCATGTTTATATTTTACTGTGCAATAAAATCAGATATCGCATCAGATACCTATGTGGTAAAAAAAAAAAAAATTGTCCACGACTCTCTCTCTCTCTCTCTCTCTCTCACTCTCGATCGCGCGACGAATGCAGGCGATGGCTGTAGGTCGTGAACGATAATAACGCTAACGTCCCTAAACACGTCGTTACCGCCGTCGAGGCGGCGTCCTCTCGCGCAGGCGTTTTATTGTATTATTACACAATATTATATTGGATATTATATTATTAATTATTGTTGTGTTGGCGTGCGTGACGCAGACGAACGGCACGCGGGCCGCGTGAAGACCAAAATCGTGGCCGCGGACTTCACGTCGTTAGGCGGCGACGTGCCGCTGGCCAACAGTTACGACAAGGTGCGGCACGAGCTCGGCCGCATGGACGTAAGGCTGCTGGTGAACAACGCGGGCGTGAGTTACGCGCGGCCGGAACGACTGCTCGACCTGGCGCCCGCCTGTGCCGGCGCGCCACCCGATCCGTGCCGGGACATGGTCGAGTGCAACGCGCTGGCCACCGTGGCCATGTGCAGCACAGTCATGCCGCTGATGGTGGCCGGCGCCGGCGGCGTTGTCGTCAACGTGTCGTCGGCTTCGGCTCATCTCCCGTGTCCGATGCTCAGCGTTTACGGCGCCGCCAAGGTAAGACGAGTTTTATCGTTATCGTAGATTACTATACAGCTGCACAACAACCGGTCGGGTTCGCCCGAGTGCAGTTTCTAACCCTTTTAACCCCTGCACGTAGGGGTTGAATTTTGAAAGATCCCTTCCTCTAGTACGCCTAGCTGGT
This sequence comes from Melanaphis sacchari, assembly GCF_002803265.2. NCBI lineage: Eukaryota > Metazoa > Arthropoda > Insecta > Hemiptera > Aphididae > Melanaphis > Melanaphis sacchari. The sequence continues at coordinate 2,278 of NW_020271065.1, read as the reverse complement.
GTCTGTACGTCACGAAACAAAACCACTGTCTATACGTATCATACTCGTAGCTTCTTCAGCGGTTCCGGGTTGACGATGATGAACCACTCGGGACGAGTCATCATATTATGTAGGTACACATAAGATGGACCACTAGTAGCGGGTTACCCGTCGCGGTTTTGCCCGCGAAATTTTCATTGGTATATGATAAATTAATAACTCACGACAACGATTTTGCTATAAAACTTCTCTGTAATAATTACGTATCTCCATTTGGTGCCAAAATTACTAGACTCGCGGGCTTACTGTCTTGGGAGAATACGCCACATAAAATAATTGTCCACGTTCAACTTAACGCGAAAAAGAGCCTAAAAATGTGAGCTCACTGCTCAAAATAGCGCATGCAAAGAGGAGTACAATTTACTCGTAAAATTTTAGTTTTTGCCTATTTCAACCTCTTAAAATCAAAATAAAAGCGCACAATGAAATTATAATATTAATATACCCTTGAAATTTCAAATCGATAACTCTAAAAATTGGTTCGGTTCTGCGTTGATTACGAATCAGTCACTCGAGACGGTCTCGTTTATAAATATAGATTTACATTTTTATAGTACAAAGTCACGTGAAATAAAACTGATTCCTCCGACGGTTCAGTAAAATTTAATAGATCGATCGTCGTGGATCGCTAAGTCATGTTTAAGGGATTGAATTAGCTCGCACCACATACGATACTGAGCACTTATGAAGAAATGTTGTAGGAATTGTCGAGTAAACAATATTATTCATTTTTGCGGCGTACCTATAACAACACATAAAACTAATAAATAATATTAATTAACAACATTTTTTCATAACTGTTATTTAATTATTCAAATTAACTTTTGAGCTTTCGTCTTATTGTCGACATAATATATTAATGCTTAAGGACGCACTTTCTATTTCTTTAAAATCCTGTGATTCTAGTTACGACTTTACGAGTAATTTCATACGTTTTTTTTCGTCTCAGTATAAGTATCATTGGCCAGGACGTCTGGTTAAAAACTTAATACCAAACTTACATTAGTTTAAGTATATACAAACTTACTATTTATTAAAACAAAAGTAAAATATGATATACTATACAACAAAATGCACGATATTACCCGCTTTTCCTACATTTATTACGATGATAGGAAATTTTAAATGCAAATTTCCCTCCAGTCAAATTTACTTCCTTAAAAAGTTAAAGTTACTGGGATCCAAGAAGTCAATTTGTTTTCTAGGTCGTATAAATTTTATCAAATACACTGTATGGCCAATGGATAGGTTATTATCCTGTATAATATTTCAATCCTATTTAGAATAGCTATTATAGCAACAACAGCAATCTCTCTTCAAAAATTGTCTACTAGATAGTAGCACATAATTTGTGTTTTTCCGTTAGCGCTTAAATAATAAACTTCAGAGTCACGAATTTCACACTATCATAAAGTTTTGTAAGTCAAGTTGGTTTGGCATCTTATTTTGTAACCTAGTTAATATTAACTTAATATTGGTACATAAATATATGATGGATAATAGACTCACCTTAGAGTTTAGATAATATATTATATTCTATACTAATTGTCTCAATATTATATCATACGTACTGTGTAGTAATATTTTAAATAGGTAATTATAATCCTGCGCCGTAAAAATTATTCGACTGTAGAAATGTAAAGCATATACTAACCTAACCTATAGTATGCTACCAAAGCCAATACTATTTTTACTCGTGTCTCGTAACAGTCGTAACTATATTGAATAAAAAAGACGAATTTACTTCTTTCGCACGATCAAAATTAATTTATATACGTACCACCAATACGCGTGTAAATGTACACAACGCGATTACATAATACTTGTAATTTGTTTTAGTTAACATACATTACACTATACTATATAATAGTATAATAGTATATTACGTGAATTTATTACTCATACTCGAGACACGATATGTAAGTAAAAATAACTTTGTCGTGTGTCGTTACACTCAAACCATCACAAATCACGATAACTTTTCACCGCGAGGTATCTATCCCGGCGGCGAGTCGTCACAATATTGTTTGTCTCGGGTAAACACTCTGTGGATCGATATAGTATTCTCCCGACGCTACATTAAGTATTCACGAGACAACGACGACTGCCCAAAACTCATCATGAGACTAGATACGCCCGCGGACACGGCAGGACCCCGGCAATAAAAGTTCATACAGAAATGTCAAATCGATCCGAATCGTGTTGTACTTACTACCCTCTCGCCCCCCCCCCCCCCCCC
>NW_020271064.1:0-9744 GCF_002803265.2 Melanaphis sacchari | reverse complement strand
CAAGTTGAGAGCGATGAGAGACATGCTAGTGACCGGAAGAGCAGCGTACATGCAATAACAGAGAAGATGATATGAAGGTGCTGAGTTCATGACGACTTAACATACTACTTAACACGTTGCGTGAGTCGCGTAGTATTTACACTGTCATTTCACACAAAAGGAAGAGTATTTATCGGTGAAATGCCCTCGATGACATAGCCATATTATTACACAGATGACTATACAAAGACATACAGTACAAATATTGTTTGTTTACGATACATTATACAGCGTCGGCAATATTTTATTATAGCAACATTACTATGACAGCTGAAAGAAGCACACACATAACATCACTATTACCCTGCATATGTTATAGCAAGCATTCAAATTGTTGTCATTTCAGCTGGCTTTGTACTGGAATATGCAGGCATGGTTTTGAAATACACAAATGACATAAAGCTGAGCTTACGCCGGTACAGTACACTTATTCACGCGATACTGATACATTTTGGTGTATTATGATGTTATTGCCCAAAAGCCAAAATGAATCGTTACTTTATTTCACCCCGTACATAGTCACCACCGATGAAAACATAAAGCCATGATATTTGAATGAAGACGACGATTTTTAAAGTTTCTACATGTTAAGAAAGATGTTACGACAGCAGACCGCAAATGGAATACATGTTAAAGAAAGAAATGATATTTGTATGGTGATCACCATATTACCCAGTAGGATGATAAACAGCGACAAAAAGCATCGAAATTTTGCATCTTTTAAATTGTATATCATACAGCCTACAGGTACATTATTGTGCATTTAGGCGTAATGCTTGTTAACAAAATACAGGTGCAGCCATGTTAACTTGCACGTCGTCATGCCAAACATCCCATACAACCATTCGGTTTTGAATTTAACAAAATAACGAAAACCCTCCGTGTACACAATGTGCTAAAGTTCCACTTCATCATAGACAACATGATGTCTCTTAGTTTGGGTGTCTAAGATGTTTCGTTGAGGACGTTTTGATCGCTGTTTTGAATACACGTCACAGCTTGCAATCCATTCATTACTGACACTGTTGAAAAATATAAGGTGCACTTGCTTTGACCACCATGCTATAACACCCCTAAATATCCGATTTAAATAACTGTTTGTAGAGTTCCATATTTTATAGATGCAGTCACAACAATGTATAACTACATCTTTTCTAGCATATTTAAGAACGTTTTAAAGTGTCATGTAAAGTTTTCGGTTCAAAATCCTTAACAATGATGTTTGTTATACATCGCTATAGTGCAGTATTACAGGATTGAATAAAATTAACTTGATTTCTTTTAAACAGATTATGTAACATCACTACTACCAAAATGTCGAATCCAGTGAAATGAAAATCCGTTATTGTCGTCGAGGATTATGTTGCAATACCGAACGTAAGCATTTTTCAAATTTTGTAACGTCATTTATTATTTTCAAAACTCATGCTTTACATTTTCTAATATTCAATTTCAGAGTAACGAAGTGGTACAGCTGTATGAAAAAGCGAACCCAACATAATTTGAATCAAACACTGTTACACTCTCAACGCTGTAAGTACCTACAAGTTAAATAAGTGATTAATTATGTAATGATATGCTTCCAAGCAATCATAATTAAATATTTATATAATAAAATAAATAATTATGACCTTTAGCTATAAGTAATTTATCAATTTGACAAAAATCAAATATTTAATTACTGTATAACCTTTAGCTATAAGTCATCTATTAATATAATCATGTAAAACAATAAAATTACCTATAGTCGGATCAAATACACACACACAGGACACCCGATATAAGAAGGCCGGTCACCGTCGGTCCAGGCGGAGTGCTCATCCCGTCTTTTTGTGTAAATGATCATAAGCGAGTGTAAAAGACTACGCAGATCATACACACGAAAAGACGTAAGTGTTAAAATAAATTTATGTTAAAGTCAAATGTATTAAATAGTTCATGTGTTAAAGAAAAATTATAATAAAAATAATAAGTGTATTTAAGTGAAAAAAGTCTTCTAATTATTCAACGTGCACTGGTCACCTTATTCACAACAGCATTAACAAAGAAGTCATTGCCAAGAGAGGAAAGGTAATGTAATGATTTATAATTGATCTAAAGGTGTATAGTCAATAACCCCTGATAAATATTTTCCCCTTCATTATCATTTCCTTTTTAAATAATTACAATTATTATCGATCAATATTGAATTTTTCTAATTAATATATTATTTTATTGTCTAACTAGTGATGACACGTACAAGACGCGGATGAATCAATTTGATAGGTTTAATGACGGAAACCTTTTGGACGAGGGTAAATTAAAATTGACATATCATGCTTATTGTTGAGTAGTATTAATATGAATAATAACATAAAGTATTTTATAGTCCTTTATTTTTAAATCTCTAAATCGAAATGACGATGTGTTCAATATGTCTACCTACTCAAGTCCGATGGAATGTCTACACCAGTGGCCTATTTATGATTTATTTGAGGATGGGGGAAATATGACTGAAATATTATTTCTCCCTCCATTCGAAATGCATGAGGATACTATCAATTTATTATAACTGCACACCTAATTTATATTATATCTGTACGAAATAGGTACATAAATCTTATAACTATATCATATAACATATTAAATAATGAATCTTTTATTTATTTGTCGTTTACAAAACTAAAAAATGCTAAAAAAAAAGTCAAGGGGGAGGCATATCTCCCTCATCTCCTCCGTAAATACTTTATTGGACTACACCGGACATATTATTGTAACAACTTATTTATATTTATTATTAATATAAACACAACGTAAAATGAACATAAACGTAGAATATAGAAAGTTTTTACTCGATTTGCCCAAAAGTAATTTATTTATAGCAATTGAAGTCGACCTGGCGATAATTGAGTTGGCGAAGAATAATGCGGAAATGTGTAATGTGTATAGTAAAATAACATACATAACTGGAAATTTTTTTCAAACTGTGGACCACATTTATAACTGGAGACTTTTTCAAACTGGATGAACAGCTGCAAACAGCAAATCCAACTGTAACTTCACCGCCTTGGGGTGGTTCTAATTATGATAATAACCGGTCAATTAGTCAAACAAACATTTTAGTTAACAATGTTTTGGAATTGGGGATAAAAGTGGCATCAGAAATTTTATTAGAAATGCCAAAAAACCTAAATACAAACAATTTACATTATATTATACGTATAGTAATGCCTCTATATATAATATAGTACATAAAAAAATGTTTTATTATGAATTGATTGACATTTATACATATTTGTATAGTGCATTTTGATTGTGAAACTACACAATATAGGAACTTATAAAGAAGAGATCATAAAAATGAACTGTAATCAGAATTCTACTTATAAACTGTTAAATTTCAATTCATTGAAAGTAAGTCATACTTAAGTGAATTATATTTTGGTAATTGATGACGAAAAAATAATTTATAATTAATCATTTTTATATTAAATAAAAACTATTTTTACATAATTTTATCAGAACATATTAATCATTTTATACCTGTTTAAATTTGTTCGAACAACGTAAAAGAATATTCAATATATTCCATCATGAATTTCAATCGATGTAAGTTGAAATAAGGGCGCACCATAAAATTATTATACTATTAAAAAGAAATAACAATAATATGGATTTGTTTACAGTAGATTTTAACATCGAAATAAACAAAGACTATCGGCCAGCTATCATAAAAAAGCTGTTAAAAGTGGTGACTGAAGACGAAGTCGTATTATCAGATAGAACAGCGAACCCAACCAAATTAATTTCACTACACTCAGGTACACTCCCAACGATGTAAATACCTACAAGCTAAATAAGCGATTATTATCGAGCAGAATTGAATTTTTCTAATTAATGTAATATATTATTCTCTAATTAGTGATGATACGTACAAGACACAAATGAATCTATTTGATAGGTTCAACGACAGAGTACTTTTGGAAAAGGGTAAATTGAAATTAACATATGCTTATTGTTGTGTAGTATTAATATAAAAAATAACACTATAATGTATTATATAATCCTTTTTTTTTTTTAACTCTCTAAATCGTAATGACTATGTATTCACATGTCTACTTACTAAAGTCCAATGGAAAATCTACACCAGTGGCGTATTTAGAATTTATTTGAGGAGGGGGGGGATATGACTGAAATAGTATTTCTCCTTCTACTCAAAAAGCCTGAGGACACTATCAATTTATTATAACTGCGTTACTGGACATTACTGACCATATTGTAACAACATATTTATAATTAATATTAATATAAACACAACGTAAAATAAACATAAACGTAGAATATATAAAGTTTTTACTCGATTTGCCCAGAAATCATTAGTGGGCATATCGCAAAAAAATGTGTGAGAATGAAGGTGATTATAGACTTATTTTGTGGAGTTGGTTGAAATATAATTCAGCTTGCTATAGTTTACGATTTTGATACTAAAAAAATATATCATTATTTTCTTAGTGTAAATTTCATTGTTTTCTTTCTTTTGAATATATAATATAAAACTTTTTTCTGAAAAAGTAATAATTTAATGATAGTTATTAAAATCTTTATACTATTTAGTTATAGTAATCGAAATCGACCTGGCGATAGTTGAGTTGTGCGAAGAATAATGCGGAAATGTGTAATGTTTATTATAGTAAAACAACATACATAACTGGAAATTTTTTTTGCTACCAACAGCAAATCCGATTGTAATTTCGCCGCCTTTGGGTATCAAATGTATAATGTACATATCAATGTAAGTCCAAATAAGTGCATACCATAAAATTATGTGTGAATTTATCTTGTAAATTATTAATTTTCTCTAGCGATCTACTTTGATAAAAATAATTCTAAAGAAATGTACTGTAATTACCTTAAAAAAGTCAGTCGCTTTTTGGATCGTTTCCACAAAAACCAACGTGAAATTCGGAATGGTGGCTATTAAGGCTATTAAGCTTAAGGAGAATGAAATAACCTTTATTATTCAGAAATAATTTTAAAACCAGCAAACAAGAACTGGTTTTTGAATAATAATTGTAACTTTTTCTATAAACTAATATATTTTTGTCTAAATACATTAATTCCATTTAAACATGATTTTATAATCATTTTTTATAAAGAAAATCAAAACTATTTTAGAATCAAGTAATCAACGAATTCACAACACATTATTTTATCATCATCTTGATCAGAAATAAATAATTTAATATATTAAAAATACCTTACATTTAAAAGAATATATTTAATGTAATTAAATATATATTGACATTTAGTATCACATTTAACAACACATTAAATATCATCTTTTCTATATGAATATAGCTGACTAACCCTAACCTTACTAATAGGTAAAAACACAACAAAATATTTACCGCGAATTCAAGATCCTCAGTTTGGAATATATTATCATAATAATAATTATACGATTTGGAAAGATATAATTAAATTTAAAGATGATAATATATTTATATTTTTTAATCGGAAAAACATACGTTGGAACAGCAGAGTGATTATTTAGATTATTATGTAATAACGTTTATCCAAAACACTAGAATTTCATACACAAGAAGACTTTAAAAATTATAAAGAGATTTAATTACAACCTATTCAATTTATCAAAACAATGATAAAAAAACAGGAAAAGTAAAATCAAGCAAAGGTAATAAATCTATTAAATGATTGCTGATATTTAGATAGAAATAAAGGTTGAGTAAAAGGGAAAACTCAGATTAAAGATGATTTACAAGAAGAAATAATAAGTCAGACCAAAGAGGATACCGAAAGCAAGAGCGAAGGTGACAAAATTTAAAAGGAAGGAGCAGGCTCAATTATAGATATTTTGGTAACCTAGATGAATTATTTAAAAAAATTATATTTTATTGTTATTGAGCAAAGAGCAGGAAATAATAATTTTCTTAAATTAAATGAAAAATAAGGTGTTGTAGATTATTTTAGTACAGAATTGAAAAAATTGCAGGACACACCTCAAGGCATTGAATACCTACTTAATGTCGTATGGAACAAGTTTACCAAAGAATATAGTGAAAGGATTAGGGCTTGTGAATAATCTTTTGAATAGTATGCTTATGTCAGAAATACACTACCCTGGTTATAATTATCTAGGACCATTCACTAAATTAGAAAAAAATCTATTAAATAAATTAGACAAAGCTGCTGTAGAACATGATTTTTTTTTATAGTAATCACAAAGATACAAAAACGAGACATACGAGTGATAAAACATTAAAACATAAGGAGTGGAATAGTTTTTTAGATAAAAGTGCTTCTTTAGGCAAGAAAATAACTGCTTTATTTACTATTAACGCAATTAAAACAAAAAGACGTTTTGGAATGGGTATTGTTTAATTAAATGGAACTCGTTAGATCATGTATGATTAGTAGTTACATAAGTTATTTAATTAACTATAATTAAATTTTTTTTTTATATATATAAATAAATATAAACACTGAGTCGCAACAGTAAAATTATTAGTCTTTATGAAAAGATAATTAATAATGAGGGTTTAATGTAACTATTAAAATCAGAGGAGGTTTTATGTACAAAATGTCAAGAGTTTTAGAAAACTGATAAATTTAGTAGAAATCAAAGGTTTTCTAAGACAAGTCTGAAAACTAAAGTTAATAAAGATTTGATATGGTGTGAATGCAATAAAAAAATATATTTGAGACATTATAATAAACATTTGATATCATATCAATACAAAAAGAGATTGGAGAACATGATTAAAGAAAACATTTTAAAAATATATAAACGTTATTAATAATAAATAAAATAAAATTGTCTATATAAATAATAAATAATAAGTTCAATGAATACATTTTTCTGTATATATTATAAAAAAAGTTAAAATATCACAACAGAATAATATAATCAATAACAATGTATGAAAGTGTTAGAGCTTAAAAATAAAGCAAAAAAGTCTAAGTTAAAGAGGTACAGTAAGCTTGATAAAAATAATCTTATAACAAAAATTAGAAATGGTCGTATATTATCCGATTTAAGTGTTACTAAAAATAAGACAATAGCAAAAAAAATAGAATAAAAAAATATTACAAAACACATATTGTTAACACATAAACCTCAAATGAAACAATTTATATTATTGAAACCACATTTCATGTACAATTAGTAAAAATACCAAGAGTATGCAAATCGAACTAAAATAATAAATTTATTAGAAAATATAAAATCAAAGAGTGGTATTAATCAAATTAAGATCGTTGATAATTTATGTTGTCCGAGAGCTATTATTGTTGCACCTATTATCTACTCAAACAAATAATATATTAGGACATGAATTAAACAAGAATAAAATTAAACAATTGACGATGGGTAAAATCATTCAAAAAGATTTAGCCACAGAATTAGGTAAAAGATAACCAGAATTCAACAAAGGATTTACATTGGTAGACATCAAGAATGCGGAACTTGCATTAGATATTATACATAAAACGTTATTTGTGCTGAAAATTTTAATACTATAATTTATAAAAGCGAAGATAAAGAAACTAAAATGTATTTGTATAATAATGGTTATCATTTTGACGTTATTCAATCAATTAATGGTTTCTACGGGTCGTCTAATTATTGTAAAAAGTATAAGATAAGCCATATAAAAATAAATGAACTAGAGATATAAATTTATGTAAATAATGTAGAGATTTTTGTAAGAAAATTGAACATTTATGTAGTACAAAAAATAGAATGTATTATTTATGGCAACTCATCTTTCATAAAAGAACCCATAAAATCTGTAATATATTTTTCCAAATTCATTATATCATAATTATTTAAATTGATTTTTATATTTTATTTTACATTAACAATGTAGTATACAATTTTAATATTTTATATTAGTTATCAAATTCTTTATTATGATTCGTTTCATCTCATTTCGTTTTTATCATTAGCATCTACAAAGTTTTAGCTATTGCACTTATTCCCCCTTTTAAAGCACTAGTAGCACCACCTATTCCTACAAAAATATAGGCGAAAACCGCATACTTTGATCCTGAAGTTGCTTATTTTAATTACTATTCTCACCTCACACAACTATTTTAGCTCTTTGAGTATTCATTTGTCGTTCAGTTAAATTAAATTTTTTTACCATTTTCAATTTGAGTATATTATATTTGATTGTTACGTTAACATTTTTATCACCTGCTATGATTCGTTTAATCTGATAATTTTAGATTTAATTAATTTAATAAGAACTAATTTGTAAAATCTGTCCGCATATACGCTAGATATAATAATATTAAGGTGCCTTTACGGCGGAGAAGGCAGGAAATCGCAAAATTTAACTGCACCATTAAAATATAAAAATAAAAATGTAGTAATATGTTGTGCATTAGATTATTAAAAATAGAAAGATTCAAATAAGTCTGGTAATACAATATAAATACAATGAAGCAAAGGCAATGGCTATAAACTAATATATATTTAATAATATTTAGGCCTCACATGGCCATACAAATTTTATAAGAATAGTAAATATAATAATAAAAATAAGTATGGCCATGTGGATAATAATAATATGCAACATTTTATAATGTTAAATAAATAATATGATATAATACTATACAATATATTAACACCGTCGGTATACAATACACATAAACATGTGGTCGACCAACTCACATGCGTTGGTATGCAGCAAATGACGCGCACCGGTTACGTAATAATATTAATACAACCAAAAATGACAACCGTGTGCGCGATTAGCCACAACCACAACGATAGATTCAAACAACGAGAACAGTATGGACGTAAAACAGCGATAAATGACGAATGTGAAAGCCACGACTTCACAATGATTGCTGGTAACAATAAGACCACCAGAACAGGGAAAATGAGTGAAACGTTGACTGAAAAATGTTCGAACGATATTTACCAAACAACCACATTCACGAAATCACAGGCACGTGGTGTTTCTACTGGCAACAATGAAATCTGACGAACATGGACGGGCTTCTCCGAACCGCAATTCTGAGCGAAAGACAGCAACGGTTTTGACGAATCGAACTCGACGCGAACTTCAATAGTCACCTGCATAATGAAAAAGCGAACTTATGGAATTATCGGTGATCCGGATCAACAAGGAATTAGAACCAAAACGTATAATCGACATTTCGAAACCGCAACCACAGTGTCGTACGATGCAAACCGATATCACACTGCGCGAAATATACTTTTAAACATTCGAAATGATGTATATGTATTTATGATCTTTTATTATTTTCATTATTTTGTTTCTATTTATCAGAATCATTTAAACACGTATTTTGATATTTTATATTTTGAATGTTAACAAAAGCAAATTTAAACCTCTCTGCGTACAAAAATGCGTTCTGAGTTCTCACTTACTATATGTATCAATGTCTCAATATTACTAGAATATTTGGATATGGTTAATACTAAATGTTGTTATCCATATATTATATCTGTTAGTGGCCGGTTAATAAGTCGTCCTCCCCTAATATCTATTAAGCCAAGTTGTTAATTTAATGTAATAGCCAATGTGACACCTAGAATTGGGTGTGAAAAGTTATACTTCTATCTCTGGTAATCGTGCGTTTCTAAAACCAGATTTTATAGCCTCTAATAAAAGTTCAATATTGTTATCGTGTAACACCTTAGCAATACGTAACTGAACGAAGTACATCAGG
>NW_020271063.1:0-5736 GCF_002803265.2 Melanaphis sacchari | reverse complement strand
CCACAATTATGGGCTTAACAAATTCTTATAAATGTAACTAAAATATTATTCGTCCTTACAGGACTCAATATTTTCAAGTTAAAATATTTATTATTTTAAGTATGAAACACTAAGTACTTCTAATCCTCTCCTAAGCTTGTCACATGTTTGGTTTCTGACTTAGAAACAACAGCTGTGTGACACGGAATAACCCATAATTTTGAAATGACCCAAACATATTTTTGTCATTCTGTTTGTTCTATTTTTATATTGTAATTGTGTCTGTGAATTATATAACATCGTTAATTGTTGACATTATGTAAATTATCAGCGCGTTATCTGCTGCCGCCGTCGATCCGGTGCGGCACGTTTAACACAGCCGTCCGAATTTTTATCTTCGCGCGGAAACCAAACGGCCGTTATAATATTATATTGTTTTATTTTCTAATTCATATTTATTTTGAGTACGAAAATCGCATCCTTTTTCATTATATTATATTGCGTGGGCGCTAATCGCCTTTCTTATAATTTTATTCTTGTATCGTGTGCGCGAATCGCCACTTATTATCTTTATACTATTTTTTTATAATATTTTTCATATTATTTTTGTATATTTCTATATTTGTGTGAGTGTGTTTGATTGATTTTATTATAGCAAAGGAAGCAGCTGGCCAGTCTGCGCTCCACAATTTGTGAGTTTTAATGATTACTATTTACTTATTTATATTATTACATTATTCTACGGCTGGACAAATAGAACTAAATACTATTATCTTTTTATATTTACATTAATTCAGCCCAAAAGGCACATATTATTATTGTTATTATTATAATTAAATTTAAATTCATACAAGTTACAGCTCAAATAGTTAACTATATAATTATATTTTCTGTTGGGTCAAAAGGGTCATATATTATACTATACTGTTCTGCCTGGCCATAAGGACCTCGCATGCACAATTTTTGTATATTACACATCTATAATCGTAACATATTTATTGAGTTATCTATTTGTCTTTAGGTTTAAATAACACACATACACATAAACACACAGTTACTCATCCACCGCACACTAGAATTCAATAGTCTTGCTCGGCAAACCCGTCCACTTCTATTGAAATGCTTAAACACATAAACACAGTACACACATACACAGGTAGGTCGGTGTGTGACCGTACAAGGGTGCGAAAGATTCGGTGACCGGGGCGCGCGTATCTCACAATTATATGCACCTGGCCCTAACAACCATCACCATACACACTGAATCCTTTAAACTTTCATTGAATTAATAAACAAAGGTTTCAATGATTTAACCCTTCAATGCGTTGTGTTGCATCAGTGCAACAATCTTTAATATTATTATTCTAGCTTAATTATTTGTACTTTATGGACATAACGACATCTAGTAGTCATTTCATAAACTATATTAAACGATGAAACAATCGAAACGATTTCGATATTAAATGCAGTTGATATACAACCGTTCAAAATCGCAGCTGTTCTACAAATTGATAAGCTGTATCACTGATGTTTTGACATTTCTTTTACTGGTCAAAAATAAATATATATTATTGTTATAAAATAGTTCATGTGTTATTAGGTATGTAATGCTTTAATTTGGAGTATAATTAGTACCATAGAGCAAGTCTTCAATTAGCTACAGGTATAAAATAGTTTGTTGCTCTTATGCAACATCGCGCACAAATGGTACAAATATTTATCTGCTATGTATTTTAGAATCATGAACGAATTTATCGACGACGTAGAAATTGCACGTCTAGTTGCTAATTGGGACGTAAGTGACGACGATTTAGATTTTTCTGACGAAGATGATATGTTTTATGAATCAAGTTCGCAACCGAAAAATGATTTGTTGGTAAATGAATACTTGGATATTGATAATTTACCCATTTTATATGAAAATGAAGGGGAGTATGTAATTATTCCACAAGGCGCTTCTGTTGCAAATGCTTTACCTGATGAAACCCAGTCAAATTTACCATCGTCTATACCTGATTTGCCTTTAGATACACTCACTGAATTAGCTGAAAAAAATAAATCATTTACAATACCCACTGTTCAAAAATCCATATCCAATCGTATTATAAAACCAAATTTCTTACGTTCTTCTGTTGGCTTATATAATAATAATACTAAAAGTGCTTTTCCCAAAATTATAAAAAAAACACAAGAATTTTTGAACTTAAAATGGAAAGAAGGGAATTTAGTAACTTGTCCATCACTTCTCAGTCACAATGAAAAAAAATTAAATAATAATATCACCGAAATGACTACACCATATCAGTTTTTTTCTTATTTTTTTGATGAAAATATACTAACAAAAATAAAACACGAAAGTGAACTTTATGCTTCACAAATTAATATAAACAGTTCATATTCCGTGTCAACAAATGAGCTCAAAAGATATTTGGGTATTTGCATTTACAATTCTTTATGTATAATTCCAAATATCAGGGACTACTGGAGTGACCATTTGGGAATACCTCATGTATATAACTCACTTAGTCAAAAGAGATTTGAAGAAATAAGACGATATTTTCATTTTAATGATAATACCTTAATGTTATCTAGAAATGACCCAAATTATGATAGGTTACATAAAATACGACCTATAATTGATCATTTAAATAATAAATTCAATTCTATACCGCACATTAGAGATTTATCGATTGACGAACAACTTTGCGCTACCAAAGGTAAAAGTTACTTGAAACAGTACATGCCTGCAAAACCCCACAAATGGGGTTATAAATTGTTCGTTCTCTGTGATGTCAATGGGTTTTCTTATCAGTTTGAAATTTATAGTGGACAAGAAAACGAGCAACGTTTCCGTTTGGTAAACGAGCCTGATCTCGGTGCTTGTGGAAATATTGTTTTGAGGTTGACTCGGAATGTTGACAAAAATAAAAACCATCGTTTGTATTTCGATAATTACTATACAAGTATACCATTGATGTCGTATTTATATGGAAATGGAATTATGTCACTGGGGACTGTTAGGAAGGATCGTTTGCCTAATAATACATTACCAAATGAAAAAGTATCTAAACTTTTAAGTCGTGGTAAATCATTTGAATATATATCTACATACCAAGATGCTCCTATATCAGTAACATGGTGGAAGGACAATAAACCTGTAAATATGTTATCAACTTATTGTGGTTCACTACCAATGTTAAAAACCCAAAGATTTGATAAAAAAGCTAAAAAAAAAATTGAAGTTGATTGCCCTAATGTCATAAAAGAATATAATAGATTTATGGGAGGCGTTGATTTATTAGACAGCCTTATAGGTCGTTATAAAATACGAATGAGAACGCGTAAGTGGTTCATGCGTTTATTTTATCATATGGTGGATATGTCAATTGTTAACTCTTGGTTACTTTATAAGAGAACAAAACTACAGCTTGGAGAACCAGTAAAATATACATTGGTTGAATGGCGTAAGGACCTAGCTTTTACTCTCACTCGTCAAGGATTCCAAAAGTCAACCAGAGGTCGCAGATCTACATCTTTTGAGCAAAGTTTAAAAAAAATAAATAGAACAAGACCAACAGTACGTCCTACTAAAGATGTAAGATTAGACAAATGTGATCATTTTCCAAAAACCGATGGGAAAAGGGGACGTTGTAAATATCCAAACTGCTCAGGATATACAAGTTTTAAATGTACAAAGTGCCTTGTTTATTTATGTGTTACAAAAACCAAAAATTGTTTTTATGAATATCACTGTTAATTTTTAAATATTTATATTTTAATTGTTATTAAACCTTATTTGTGTAAAAGTAAATTTTTAAAAAGTGATAAAAAGCGATGTGATAAAAAAGTGTTAAGTTTATTTTATTTGTATAACAAGTTGTTTGATTTTATTTTTTGTTTTAAATTTTTATATACTGCACAAAATATTGCCAAGTATATTAAATTGTTTTTACTTATTTTAAATATTGTAGTATTTTTATTTACAAAATATTATTAAGAAAAATGTATAAAATATTTATACATTACTAATATATTATAATTACAAATTTTAGGTCCGTTAATGCGTGATGTTGCACTGGTGCAACAATCTGAAAATCGTTTGATTTTCCCAAAAATAATGACTTAAGATTTTTTATTTTATTTTATATGAATTCAGCGACTTAAAATTAGTTAAAAAAATTTTATCCAAAAAAAAAAAAAAAAATCACGCATTGAAGGGTTAATAGTTATTTCAAAACAGCGAAAAGAACATTAGAAACAAGCACGCTACAATACAAATAATTGCAATTTTAATTAAAATTTGAAATATTTGTGCCACATCGATATTACACGTCCGTTTCACCAACCCCCCCCCCCCCCCAACAATATAGTAATCTAAAAATTTTTTTGCACTAAAAATTAGCATGGAATTAGCATGAATTGGCAAGATTATTATCTTAATTTGCATAATAATATTGAATGATACATTATTAATAAACTTTGGGAGGGCTGTTGAAACGTTTCACCAGCCCCCTCAAAATCGAAATATAAAGATTTTCCAAAATTTTCTTTTGCCAATAATTAGCACGCAATTAGCATGAATTTGCACGCCAAAAATCAAAATTCGCACGCCCAAAGTTACCGAGCAATCGGCCTTTATCTATTTTGATCGTTTCACCAGCCACCTCAAAATCGAAATATAAAGATTTTCCAAAATTTTCTTTTGCCAATAATTAGCACGCAATTAGCATGAATTTACACGCCAACTCCCAAAATTCGCACTCCCAAAGTTACCGAGCAATCGGCCTTTATCTATTTTGACCGTTTCACTAGCCCCCTCCCAAGATCGAAAAATAAAGATTTGAACACGAATTGTACTTGCAAATTCTGTTTAGGTACTTTTTAAACTTGTGCTGATTATATTATATTAAATTAAAAATGGTGTATGATATACATATTCGTCTAACAACAATTTAAACATTAATTTAAATTAGTTTGATGTGTTTTATTTATGTTGTTTGTGAGTCTAATAAAGAAAACATAACATATTATTGTACTGACATTCTTTGAGTATAGTTGTCAATACTGATACAACTTAAAAATTAAAAAAAAATTTTTTTTTTGGTTAGTTATGTTTTTAAAAAATAATTTAAAATTTTGTACCTACTTTAAAATGTGTACCTACCATGAGCAAAGGGTTATATTACAGTTTTGACGTACCTTATATATATATATTATAATTATATATTTATACGTACAAGAAACAATTCTATAGTATATCAAAATATATAATTTATAAAATTATGACTATAATATATAATATATGAGTATAATGTTACATTAAACAGCTGAATACTCCTAAAATAAAGTAAATGACAGATAAAATAAAAACATTAAATAAGTATTCTATCTTTTATGTATTTAGCTTTTCAAACAAAAATTTCATTTTATTTAAGAAATTATATGGTATAAATTAAATTTCACAAGAAACTGTGGTCGTTTCTTTGACCATTTTGGGTTTTTAGATCGTCATATATTTCCTAATTATGGGACACGTTTACAATATGCAAAATAGTGACCTATTGACGATCTAAGTCGACTTAGTCTTGACGATAACTACAGACACCCGAAGCTCAAAACATTTTCCCAAATATTTTAGAACTTCAGGAATGTTTTTAGTTGAAATTAGCTAAAGTAGCTATCAATTATATTCTATTAAATATTCCTAAAATTAAAATCCAATTTAATATAATACGTAACTGAACGAAGTATAACAGC
>NW_020271062.1:0-15489 GCF_002803265.2 Melanaphis sacchari | reverse complement strand
ATTCAACATATTTTAGACCAGTTTTGGTACCAGAAAATGATAGTTTAATATAATATTATAAATTACTTTAATGTAGATAAATGAATTACCAATAATTAATTTTCATCAATTTAAAATTAAATAAATAATTACTTTTGGTCACGTAAAATGTACCACACAATATAATAATTAATAATAATTTTACATATTGTGGTGATAGTGTAATGCACAGAAAATATCATTTATCTACGAAGTAATTTATAACTATTATATTAAGCTTATCGCTTTTCTGTCATTGCCAAAAACTGGTCTAAAATATGTTAGTTATTACTATTTGCCGTCAGTACTCAGTATTAAAATTAATATATAATATTAATTCATACAATGCTACCTATTGGCTATTATAATAAAATTGTAGTCACCGAAAATCCTATACCGTCTATCTGTCTATTCTATAATCAATTCTAATACTAACTAAAATTTGTAAATATATTATATAATTTAATAATTATTTAGGCGTTATCTATATATTTATATATATATATAAAATGGAACCAAAATGTATAACAATTCATCAATTGAGAAAGGCTAATTTGGTCTAAATTTTTCTAAATTGTTCACTAAGTATATGCTTTTACGAAAAATTTTGAAAACCTAAACACCCCACCATAAATACTTTTAATATTTAACGCTAAATTGTATAACCAATATTAGGCGGCGTTTCCACCTACCAGCAACCACACATTTTGTCCGTTTTATCGGCGTAGATATCATTGTTCGAGAATGAGTAAAGTTTTAATTTTGTAATTTTCGTATCGTTTTATAACCAAATAATCTCCTCTACATAGTTACATAGAACTCAATAGTTGATAGTAGATAAAATTTAGTTTTAATTTTTATCCATATGAAATACGACTTCATCATCCATTTTCCGTTGTTGGCGTTACCAGAAAACTATGTGAGTACAATTGTATTTTATTTTATTTTCATTCATTTAATACCTGCGTTAAAAATGAGTGTTAACTTATAACTACATTAAATATAACAATAAAATGCTCATACTCATTTTAAAATTTTAATATCAATATAACTTTTTCATAAAATCTAAATATTTTTTATTTTACATAATCTTCGTATTAATTATTTTGCTTTGAATTTTATTTATATACACAATTTTTTTAGAGATATTACTACTATGTAATTCATTTATAATTAATTATAAACTTGGTGAAACATTGTTAATTAAAATAGTTCTTATATAAGGATTTTATTTATAATTTTTATCTAATAAAATAAATTGTACAAAATCAGAGACATTGTATATGTTAAATATGTCCCCGCATCATCTATGTACAACTATAAAGTCAATTAAAATTAAATTTTTATTTAAAATAATATTTAATTATTTTAAGGTATCATATCTTAAATTATATCTTTTATGTACAATTTTAGACACAAATGAACTACTGACCAAGTTCAGAGGTAGATAGCAAGTGTATAACATAATGTTTAATATTGTATTTTGTAATAAGTATATAATAATGTATAATTGTATCTCTGAAATGAAACCAAAGAACAATAAAATTAGAACCATTATCAGATAATAAGAAGATGATTTTGATGTAAGTCATGTATTACAGTACAAAATATTATTTCTATAACTTAATTCTTAACATATTTTATAATATAATTTAATTTATTAGATTGGAACCAGTAATCAGAAATAATAGAATATTACGAAATTCCATATCGATTTTTAAAGAGGAATTCTTCCAGTGAAGATGAAAGAATTCAAAATAAATTAATTTTCATAATAAAATAAATATACTTTTTGATCGCTATATGTCCACACAATATAATAATTAATAATAATTTTACAATATTGTTGGTGATAGTAATGCAGAAATTCTAAAACTCAAAACACCCGCACCATAAATACTTTTAATATTTAATGTATAATCTGTATACTCAATATTATAGGCTATGTTTTTCTACCAGCAAACCATTACTTTATTTTAGTCCGTTTTATCCTGTAGATTATTGTTCTAGAATAAGTTTTAATTTTGTACATGTATCGTTTTTATTTATGAACGTATAATTTACTCCTTACATAGTTACATAGGAACCAATATTATAGTAGATAAATTTAGTTTTAATTTTACATTTAGAAATATGACTTCATCATCCATTTGCTACATAATGGAAAACTTATGGAGCAATAATTGTATTTTTATTTATTTATTCATTTAATACCTCATGTTAAAATGATGTTAACTTATAACTAATTAATATAAATATTTAAATGCCTCATACTCATTTTAAAATTTTAATATCAATATAACTCTTTTCACTAAAATCTAAAATATTTTTATTATTTTTACATAATCTTCAGTATTAATTATTTTGCTTTGATTTATTTATATACACAATTTATTAGAGATATTACTACTATGTAATCCTTCATTTATAATTAATTATAAACTTGGTGAAACATTGTTAATTAAAATAGTTCTTATATAAGGATTTTATTTATAATTTTATCTAATAAAATAAATGTACAAAATCAGAGACATTGTATATGTTAAACATGTCCCTACGCATCATCTATGTACAACTATAAAGTCAATTAATTAATTAAATTTTTATTTAAAATAATATTTTAATTATTTTAAGGTATCATATCTTAAATTGCTATTCTTTTATGTACAATTTTAGACACAATGAACTACGATCCAAGTTCAGGAGGTAGATAGTACAAGGTATAACATAATGTTTAATATTGTATTTTGTATTATGAACAGTATATAATAATGTATAATTTGTATAGCTCTGAAAATGAAACTGAAAGAACAATAAAATTAGAACCATTATCAGATAATGAAGAAGATGATTTTGATGTAAGTCATGTATTAACAGTACAAATATTATTTTCATAACTTAATTTTAACATATTTTTATAATATACAATTTAATTTATTAGGATTGGGAACCAGTAACACCCAGAATAATAGAATATTACGAAATTCCATTGTCAAGGATTTTAAAAGAGGAACTTTCTTCCAGTGAAGATGAAAATGATGACGATATAGATGTAAGTATATTTTTCTTTTAACTTAATTCATTAACATTTAATAATATAAAATAATGTTATTTAGGTTTGAAAAAAATTTCAAGATGTTAAGTATTTGTATATAAATTGTAAATATTATATAATATGTTTTTTTATTTATTAATGTAATATATGTATTTAATTTTTATTTAGTATGTTTTTTTTTTTTTAGAGTTTATAATGTATAGCAAATCTAATGGTATATGATTCATTCAAACTGGTTCAACCAAAATTGAATGTTCTATATGAAATTGAAAATTTAAATTTCATAAAAAACTAAATATAGGTATAAAATAACAGTTATCTAGTTTAAACTAAATCTCAAATGAATATATTGGCTATAAAAAAACATGATTTTAGGTTTAAATTTTCAGTGATAAAATTACACTAATTACTGAAGAACTCATCATGTGTGTCATATTATATTTTTATGTATTGACTAAAGACTAATGAGTAATGACTAGGGCTAGGATTTTAATGCAAAGGCATTTTTTTTTTTTTTGTGTGTTTTGAAACGTTGGTCTGTAAATATAAAATGTGTTTTGGGTGATATTGATTATTTTAAGGTATTTATTTTTTTTGTATTTTTTGACAATTTTAGTGCATTTTCTTGGTTTTTTACAGCATTTTCACAGTTTGTTCATAAAATGAACAAAAATTGTTGCAATTAACAAGAAACTTTTGGCAAACTGCCGACGGTACGAATAATAAATTATATAGTACGACAAGTTATTATCGATTATAATTTTTTTTTTTTAATTATTATTTTAGAATGAATGATTAAGAAAACAAAAGTACAACAGAACTTAATTCTTTAACATTTTATAATATAAAATTTAATTTATTAGGATTGGGAACCAGAAACACCAAGAATAATAGAGTATTACGAAGTTCCCTTATCTAGAATATTAAAATAGGAGCTATCGTATTCTTCCAGTGAAGATGATATAGATGTAAGTATATTTTTCTTTTAACTTAATTCATTAACATTTAATAATATGAAATAACATTATTTAGGTTTGAAATTATGGTTCATGATATAACTGCTTAAAATATTCTAAATATTTTATCATGCATTGAAACCAATACTGATGAAATTAAGACTTATGGATTTCTCAAAAAGTAGGTTTATATCATAAACATAAAATTATTTTTATATGTACTTAGTATTTATATATCATTATACTTGATCTTTTTAAAGTTTATTAAGGAAGCAACTAATGAGATTCGACAGAAATTTTTAAGATTTTCTACCGGAGCTGACGTTATTACACAAAATAAAATTATAGTAGAATTCACCAAGGCCATTGGCTTGGCTCATGCACCTGTAGCTCATACTTTTTCTGGTACCTTAGAGCTCCCCTCCAAGTATAAATACTTCACCGATTTTCGAAAAGAACTAAATTGCATTCTCTCATCAAACATTTGGGTAATGGATATAGACGATATAGTGTAGGTTTTTGCATTCTAATTATTTATTTAGTTATCATATAAGTATTGCATATACACCACTTTTGTATGCGTACACCATTTTTTATTCATTTCATTCAAGAAGATTGAAAGTATATTGCATCTTTTAAATAATTTGTTTTTATATGGATAGTAGTATATTTAAAAATACTGTATACAAATTGCATTATACTGAATAATATATTTTTTTTTTATTATCAGTGTAATAGTGTTGTTTGATTTGTATGTATAATTTGAGGTATATATTTTGTAAATAAAAATTCACTCCAGAAAACTGAAAATATGTTGCATCTTGTCATTTGAATAGTTTTGTTAATTTATTATATATGTGTGTGTTTCTTTTATAAATATTAATTTATAAAATAATTACATGATATGAGCATTGAGCAATATATTGTATTATAGTAAACTACTAATATAACTAAAAATGCTATTAATGTTTTATAATATTAAATTCTATTTTCAAGCATTTTATCAAATAATATTGTTTGCTCAATGTATACATTTACTGCATCATAGACATCATTTGTTACAACTAAATTATTTTTTTTAATTAAAATATGACTTAACTCAAAAACAGTTTTAACACATATTAATTTAGAAACTAATACATATTCATCTTTTCACGCTGATATGTCTTCCTTCTATACATTTAACAGATATGATCAGAGTTACACAAGTGAGGTAAATTAAACATGCTAGTTGAACGACCTGATGGTGCAATTGAATGCTTGGTGCTTCAAATTTTTTATGACTATTCTACTCATTCTTTATGTCATTCAGTTCATTCTTAAAATAAAAATTTGAATTTATTTAAAAGTCTAAGCAAAACATTATGAGTTATGACACTAAACTCATTCAAATTATGTTAATAAAACAAAATCTAATTAGATTTTTATTAATTAATGATCTGTTGAAATATCCATCATCTTTTAATGACTAAAATAAATTCATCCAAAATTGACTGCAGTGTTTTCGAATGTTACCCCACCAAGCTTCATTCTTTGGATGATTATTCCTATGCAAAAATTTTCGTATCTGTTCGATATGTCGGTTTTCCGTTCCTGCATCAGTTCTCAATGTAGTAGGACAATCTTTAAGCATACTAACAGAATTCAAAAAATCCACCAATAACTTTAGGGTCTTTACAAATTGGTACCACTTAAAGTCATACAATATAATGAGAAAAAGTAAAAACCATAAATATATCCAATAATAGAAATTCCATTGGGTTTTAGTCATAACTATCAGTGTGCCACAGGTAATTAGGACCTTTATTATGACACTTTCGTCTTCTTAGTCTTTTTATTTTTCGAATAGTTACACCTTCAGGATCTAAGTCATTCAACAAACATTAAACCGTTTCTTATGTAACAGTAAAATCATTATAAATGCACTTCAAATGCATCCATTTGTAGCCATGAAATTGAGATGAATGTTGGACTTGTGATAACAAAAAATCAGTGATAGCGACAAGAGATGAAAAAATTTTTCGGCGAGCAAGAGATTAAACTTTTTAATTTTCTCTTTAAAATGCACAAACTCTTAAAAATACCATCATTTTTATGTAAAAATTCCAAAATTTCTGAATAATTGAGTCCCATATCAAAATATTTTTTAATTGTTTTGTTTAAATTCATAAGAAACAATTATTGATTTTAATTCAATAACTAAGTATTATTTAATATGGTAATAAGTATATAAACTATAGTACGTTAACACCGATAATTAAGACATATAATTTATAATATTAAAAAGCAAATAATCGGTCACGGTTCTAGGACAAAATTTTTAAAGTACGAGCTACTGTCTACCATGCCATTACACTAGAACTGCCACTACAAATAATTATTATTATTTATTAACATACCTTTGACAATAAATAATTCCAATTTCCAAATTTATACTGTATAGTTAATACATGATAATTAACTTGAGTATCTACTCTTTTATCTATGTTACTTAAGTAGTAAGTAGTGAGTTATATGGTAGGCAAGAATTTGAATCCATTATAAAAATTTAAAAGCACCCACAAACCCCATTTCCAAATTTATCTAATTTATAAGTTCTAAATTCTAATTCATAATAATGAGTTGTGATAATCCATAATAACGACTTGTATCAACGCGTACATTTGAGTTGCGTTAAGTGATAATTACGAGTTATAATTGATAGTAATGAATAATTGTTATAATCTATAATAATAAAATTTAAAAAAACATACAGTTGGCTTTTCGACGCTTCCGTATTGTTATCGCCCCGCCATAAATAAATTATATATATTGTACGCCAAAAGCGCTTTTGTTGGACAGTTAGCCCCAATGATTTGCATACATATAGGTTGGGTAATAATAAATACAAAATAATAAAATAAAACACGCAAATTCATATGCTATATAAAATACAAAAGGCACACCGTGCCTTTTTTAGCGCTTAAATATGCACATAAAAACATTAATATACCCTTTAATATAAGCGCTACAAATAGCACTAAAAATTGGAAAATATGCAAAATAAAATTTCTATTAAACATGAAAATTAAGATATATTTAATTTTACTGAATTTTTTTAAATATGAATTATTTGATTTTACTTTAGGCATTTTTAAATTAATATGAAAACACTAAAAAAAAAAAGACACGAAAGTATGTACAACAGTTTACGATCAATCGAACACACAACACATCTAAACGACGGCGGAACACTAAAATAAAATTACTGTGTAAGTCTGTGTTCAGTCATTATTTATTACATGTTAATACGACAGCACGATAATACAACGAATCCGATGATAGTGCGATAGTACGATGTGACTGACACGATTTTAAAAATAAACAATTTATTGGAAACGCACGAAATTGTCCGATTTAATCGACGATAACAACATTCTAAAGGTCCGAGCACATAGAAGTACAGAACGCGGTCTGTTGCGGCGGGCCGTGATATCGTATTATATTATAATATGACTGACCGCGTTTTTAAAAATATGCACATAAACAGCATTTATAACTTCAAACTAGCAAAATAGCTCCTACAATATGTATTTATGTAAAAATATACCAAAAATAGCATTAAAAACCTTAAATTAGCAAAATAGCAGTAAAAACCGTAAATATGCAAAAAAAAATAGAAAAATAAAATTTCGTGTATGACATCAGAGAAATAGGAAACATGTTTGTATCTTACTTTGGATGTTCTAAAACGAACCAAAAAAAATATACATTTTCTAGAAGTTCCGAGCCCAGATAATAATAAATAAATAGAATAATAAATACTAATAATAATAATAAAAGTGGACGTCTCCACACCAACAATACGATATGTAAATAATATAATTGTATATTATAATAAAATAATTACGCCGGATCGGAAGTACTACAAAGAATAGTCGATGCGAACGGCGGTGGTGGCAACACATCGGCGGCTACAGCTAATCAGCCCGACACTCAAAATAGCTACCCAAAGACGGACGTCGGACAATGGACAATGACCCAAATATAATCGCCGAATATAGATATAATATTCGATTATAATCTAGAGCAGGCATGTTCAACATTTTTCAACTGGCGGGCCACATTCAAAATGTATATTTGTACTGCAAGCCATATATGCATCATGGGTTTTTTTTTTGTTAATTTCGATAAAATATAAACTAGTCATAGGTGTATCTATTGTACATTTTATCGGATATTATAATATTATCTTTATTCACTTATCGAATTTATGACTCAAATCGTATGTGTTTAAAGTTCTCAATATTTCCACGCTATAGTTGTTCTTGTTAGTTTGTTTTCGTCATTAAAAATTATTTTATATTCTTAAAAACTTAATAAAATACATTTTTTTGTAAATAATAATTTTTTTTTTTTTACACCTATACATATTTCTAATTTTTATAAAATGATTACGGGCCGGTTGGAATACCTTCGCGGGCCGCGGGTTGGGCATACCTGATCTAGAGATATATTTCTGGGTCGACGTCGGCGGCGCGACACTTGACGTACATAATTTATATGTATATATCGCGGACGTAATAATAATATTATATATAGACTATATTAACAATCCGATGACCACGCTACGATTTCGCACTTCACTCTTCTTAAAAATATGTTATGGAGTCGAACGGAACTGACGAAAGGAAAACGTACATGGAACATACTAGATACGTCCGGTCGCACCGAGTCCACCGGGATGTTGATCCAAATGCGACGCCGATAACCACGACACGGTTTAAACACTTCAAATATAATTATAATAGAAGCGTAATTACAATAGTACACGGTGTACAGGCTAAGGCGATTTCCACAAGTTTGCAATAAAAACTGAGGCGACACAAAACGGAAATGGTCCCGACTGTCACACGCTCAAAGGCTGACGGAGACGAACTGTCTGTTTAGTGTGTACCACAAAGGCTCCTGCGGGGGGTGGCGGTTGGCCTTAAATGGTGATGACAAAAGAAAATATATACTCGGGAAGATAATACCCAAAGATTTATCTCGATAACAACTATAATAATATGGTGACCTATAAAAGGGACGGGTGACCAAAAATAATAAATATAATAATACGAACAAGAACTTGTTTTTTCGCACCGTCGTGCTACAATAGTATATAATATAAATATTAAGATAATAAATTAGTAATAATAATAATAATAGTGACAAATTAGGGCGCCCAATTAATATGACAAAAATCGATATACAAAAAAAAACAAAACAAATGATAATAATAACAATAATAATAATTATGGATATCACCTATATCGACGACTTGGATCTTGAGCAACGTGATCGCATGAATTCTCCGCTGCAAGGAACACCGGTATGGATTATAGTGATTATACAGTACACTACCAACTCACGAACTTTACGCCCAAATAATAATAGGTGGTTATATATATATATATATATATATTATATTTTAGTGTCTGCACGGCAAGAGCGACGGATACAACGACGGCACACACGTTATAAAAGAATAAGGGTGCAATAATACAAAATTTAACGACACACACGGGCCGAGAGTTTACGGCAACGTCTCGACGATGTCGTACGAGACCAGCGAACGAGTGAGTAAGTTAACAGCGGTGGTCAAAGTCAAAGGCGCCGATGCCACATATACAAGAGGGGAGGAGGGCGACGATAAAGTCAGCGAGCTTATCGCACACAAACAGTAATCATTTAGTATATCTTGAACATAGTGTATTTCAGATTTCTGTAATTATATGACGGGTAAACGCGGTGGTCACAAGGTCGTAGCTATAGAAGAAGGGGGTCGCCGAAAAGTCCATTGCACTCGCGATTACGCAGACCGGTTCGGACAGTGGAAAGGCGGCAGCGTGAACATATATCATTATTAAGAAATGCACAAGTATTTAGCCATATAGGTATAATACCTATATATATATTTAATCATATATTATACCTATGGAGATTGGAGGCCAGAACTCGGATATATTTTTTGAGATGGTTTCAAATGCGTTCTCCAAGACATGTTCGCCTCATAAATTTTTGTGAAATACGATAACAAACAAGTACTTAAAAAAATAACACTATGAATCAGAACTATTCTCCATCAACATCATCATCTTTCTCTATTAAATTCATTACAACCCATGTATTAATTTGACAAATTATGTCTTCGATGTTTATTATTTTTGAAACTTTGCTGAGTAAAAATAATTAAATATTATACGTAAATAATTTACGTATTTATTATACAAATAAATTATGAAATAATTATAGTTATAATTTAATATAGTTTTAGTTTAATTATTAAATAAATTTATTAGTACCAACTTATTATAACAATCATTGCTTGCTTAATCCGCTTTGTATGATATCGTATCATATGATACTAGACTAGATAATAAAAAAAAAAACAAAATTTTAACAAAAGCTTTATTTCAAGAATCGTTCTATTACAAATAACTTAATGTATAATAATATACGTAATATGTATATCTAAGTATTGTCGTATGACATATATATCGTCCTTATCAATCGTTTACGTTTTATAATAATTAAAAATGTAACACAAAATATATGAGGAGGCTAATGTACAAACTTTCGACCTAAATCGTCAAGTGTGCCGGAATCCTCCGCTGGTTTGGTCGAAGTTGATATAATAATACAAACACGGACTAAGATATCTTAGTCCGTCAATACAAGTATTATAGAATTCTGTGTAATATCGCAATCATACAGTTATCAGTCAAGGGCGCCCATTAGAGGGTGCAAGGAGGTGACATGTCACCCCCTAGAAAAATTATTGTTATTAATTTTTTTAATGATAATACTTCATTATGTACATACATATACTCGTACTTCGTTAATCAATTATTGTCGTACGCAGTAATACTATGTTGATCAATCATCAACATATATACATATATATATATTAGTATAATATTAATGTATAATGATTATAATACAGTGAAACCTCTATATAGTGGACAGCCACGGGGAATTAAAAATTGTCCATTATAGAGAGTTGTCCACTATTGAGAAAACCTCTACTTAGTGGACATTTGCAAAAAATTACTAAATGTCCACTATAGGGAGACACTATAGGAAATTGCAGGTTATATGTACACTGTATATGAACATATACATTGGAATATTAATATTTATTATTTATTATGTATGTATATTATAATATAAATATGTATGTTTATGTATGTATATTTAATGTATGTATGTATGTATTAAAAAAATATGTAGTATAAAAATGCTTATAAAAATGTTTAATGATTATGTAAAATTAAAAAAATCTGTAATTTTTTTTTGTGTAAATTTTTTCTGCTCTTCAAAATGAATTTGTAAATTGGCTACCATTGATAATGCGATTTCATCTTCTTTATTTTTAAAATATGTTTTTAAATTATTTATTGTTTTCCAAACTTCTTCAAACGTTGGATTGTATATCAAATCGTCTTCATCTTCTTCTTCTTGTTCTTCGAGTTGTTCGGTTTCTTTTTCACTAAAATTGTCTAGATTACAATTGATTATATCTGATATGATTAATGTATTGTCTTCTGTAAGGATATTATTATCTATAGAAACATAGTCCTCAATTTCGATAGTACTCGGTACAAGTTCTGAGAATAAGTCCAAATTTGCAACATTGTCATTTTCCATTACATATTCTGCTGTATCGAACGAAAAAAATCCCGACTTTTTAAAACAATTTTTGACTGTCTCTGGTTTTATATTTTTTAATGCGGACTTTATCCAAAAAATTGCATCTAAAACGTTTATAGATTTGTTTTCTACATTCTGATCAACTCTAGATAAAATATGACGAAGTAATCGTTGGCGATAATGAACTTTAAAATTTTTAATAATTCCTTGATCTAGTGGTTGGCAAATCGAAGTCGTATTTGGAGGTAGGAATATTAGTTTTATATTTTTTAAGTTTAATGTATCAGGATGTGAGCTAGCGTTATCTAGAAATAAAATAATTTTTCTATTTTCCATCTCCATTTTTCTGTTAAAACACATTAGCCAATCTGTCATTAAATCTCGATTCATCCATGCCTTACGGTTAGCTTTCCAATTAACACCTAACGTTGATACATTTACACTTTTGAAACAACGTGGTTTTAGTGATTTTCCTATTATTAACGGAGTTTCAAATTCCCCGATCATATTTACACATAGTAAAACAGTTAATCGATCTTTAGCTATTTTACCTCCACGACAAATTTCGTTTTTTAAACACAATGTTTTATCAGGAAGTGCTCGAAAAAATAAACCTGTTTCATCACAATTGAATATATTTTTTGGTTCATAATCTGAAATTAATGTTTTCAATTTTTCTAACCACTTTTCTACGACACTTGTATCAACAGAGTTACCTTCACCACATATATTTTTAAAAGAAATGTTATGACGTTCTCGGAATTTTTGAAGCCAACCATTTGAAGCTTTAAAATTTTCTAGACCTACCTCATTTGCAACTTCTCGTGCTTTCTCTTGGAGCAATGGTCCAGAAACAGGTAAATTATATGAACGGGCTCTACAGAACCATTCAAATGTAACTTTATCTACAAGTGCTCCATCCGATGTCTTCGAAAATTTTCTCCTCATATCTTCATTGCCGTTCTCAGCGTAATATTTTTTCAAATTACACGCATCTTGTAAAATGTTATTCACCTGTATTTTTCATTAAATGATTTTTAGATAAATTAAAACAAAATATGTATGTGTTTAAATGAAATATTTAAATTTACCTGTGACTTGCTTATGCAAAATCGTTCTGCTAAAACACGAACACTTAGATTTTCTGTTTCCTTGGTTTTAATAATATTTAATTTTTCTTCTAAGTTCAATCTTTTTCTTTTATTATTATTCATTTTAACGCAGGTACGTGTTTACACAATGTGCTGCACACAACTAACGACCGAACGGCGAACACATAACCGAACACCGAACCATTAGTAATTCTTCGATTAGGAAAACCATTGAGATAAGATAAAATATGAACGAATATATAACAGATAAATATAGTATTTTTATTAAACGTTTTCGAAATGTACATGTATTGTGTCCATTTATGAGAGGTAATTTTTAATTTGGTACCAGTTTATTGTGTCCACGTCCACTATTAGGAGTGTCCACTACTAAGAGGTTATAACTCCTATTATGCGCATACATTTTTGCCGGGGAATTTAGAAGTGTCCACTATTGGGAAGGGTCCACTATTGAGAGGTGTCCATTAATAGAGGTTTCACTGTACTATAAAGTGTTATTTATATAAGTATATTTATGAGCTATGGAAAAACCAGTTTTCCTCACTTTCATGCATCGTCTGATTTATCTTTTTCTTTTTCAATAATATTTATTTTATTATCGCTGTCGTTGGATGGACTGTGTATGCTCAGCGTTCATAGACGAAAAGTTCAAAACGACAACGAATTCATTGAAAAAGTAGTTTCAACATTTGGTTTGCAAAAACGCAATTTGCAGTTTTTGTTTTAAAATATTATTATTATTTATTTTTTTTTTGTTTAATAAAAGCAATTTTATCGATTCTTAATTTTTATTTTAAGATTGTCACCCCCCTTGATATTGACAGATGGGCGCCCTTCAGGGCCGGAGACTAGTGAGGTATTGGTGGTCGTGACACCCCGCCATCGGATAATCGTAATGAAAGTCGGCACTTTCGGCATACGGAATTTGTTAGATAAAATAACGTATTTGTAGGAACACTTGGAACTTAACATGTATTTAGAAATGAACATTAAACATCTTGTAAAAATATTCCAATTTTAAAATATAAATAGTTTCGATATCAGTTGGCAAATGGTAAATTGATTATTGATATAAATAAAATAATATATATATATCTAGAATTATAGCCACGGCTATAGAGACTAAAGTATACTATAGCCACAGAATAGATTAAATTTAATCTATTCTGTGCTATAGCCATGGAATAGCCCATTGCCCATGTCTATTTTTAAAACTGTTGATATAAACTGATAAACATTTTCCCGTATCCCGTACATCCATCCACTACATAAGTACATAATTGTCTACTGCACCACCAATCATTACACAATACACGTTCTGTCGTCTGTGTGAGTAGGTACTAAGTTGATGGTATTGTGTTAATAGAGTGTGCAGTCAGATGTCAGATCATTAAAAGAAATCCGAAATGATACAGACCAATTAAATAAACTCATATCAAGTGCCAAAGTATTTTCATTGAAAATGGAAGTGGACCCAGTTGTTGATTTTCAGAGACATCAGAGGAAACGATTGAATCCTAAAAAGATTGATTCTAATTCCAATACTCAAGCTGATTTCACATTAGAATCATTTTATCGAAAATAACTTAGTCAAGTTTTAGATACATTAATAAATTTGATGGCAGAAAATTTGAAGTCCTGTCTTTCTTCGGTTCAACCTATCTACCATATTTTATCAGTTCCATTAAAATCGACCATTACATTAGAAGGATGTAAAGAAAGCTTTTTCTTTATTTCTTCCAGGTTCACATTTATCCAAGGTAATTGATTTTGATGGAATTCTGTATGAAATAAATATACTAAGATTTAATACAGATAATGATTCTAATAACACTTAAAAGTCAATTATGGATTGAGTAATAAGTTGAAAACGGGTACTCGTCCAATATGCTATCTACCTCAAGTTTGATTGTTTAGTATGCTATATACCGTCATTTTGAATTATGTGTCGATATAAATAACTCATAGTTGACAAACTCACAATGATAATTATTAAATATTTAATAATAAATAAATCACAGTAAAACCATGTATGTAATCGACACGACTCACAAACACACATTAAACAGGTATAATATAAAGGTATAAACCTATCTAACTTACTAAGGTATAAAATATAAATATAATATGATTTGGGTTTTAAATAAAAGCTTAATCTTAAATCTTAATTGCAAAATGATAAAGTATGTATAATATACAGCATACGGACATACGGTAGATATCATACTAAACTATAATAAAATTACAGTAGATACTAGATAAAATATTTAAGGGAGATAGCATATTTGACGAGTACCCAAAACTGTTATACCATTAGCTAATGCTTTGTGTCGCTTAGCATATACATCACCCGTCTCTACAGCGACCAATGAAAGAGTATTCAGTATTCTTAAATTTGTAAAAATTCATTTGAGAACAACAATGACTGACGAACGATTAGACAATCTTAGGTACTCGTCCAATATGCTATCTACCGTAAATATTTTATCTACCGTAATTTTATGATGGTTTAGTATGCTATCTACCGTAAATATTTTATCTACAATGTAATTTACGATGTAAATTGTCTTACCTTTATAATGCCAGAATTTCTTCTTTGTTTTTTTATACTGTGTAGTTATGTATGCGGCTTATTTTAGTCGCTCAGAATAGCCAAAACAGGTCTTCAGTTGAT
>NW_020271061.1:0-8120 GCF_002803265.2 Melanaphis sacchari | reverse complement strand
ACCGATTTGTTTCATTACACATTAAAAGTAAAATGTCATTATCGATAATACTAAAAAATACGTCTATCGGTTTCAAAATATTTGTAGAATCTTCTATTACTATTTCATGTAGTAAACCAGCAGACTTACCAGTAAAATCAACTCTGCGCAAATTCAAAACAGTGTTTGACCAGTCTTCTTCTAGAAAATCTATAACCGGATCACCATGTGCTACAACTTCTTCATCATTTGAATCAGATTCTCCATCTGACATCAAATATTCAGGATCACTGTCACTGTCGTAATTTTCAAATTCTGTGTCACTATTCTCCAATTCACGTTCAATATCGTCCACATTTAAATTATTATGTGATTTCGACGACATAGTTGTTTCAATAATAGACCACGTACGCAACTAATGTGTTTTCGTTCTACTGTTATACTATACAACTGTACGTCAAAGATAAGAACAAACATTTTAAATAGTATCTAAGGATCCGAGGAAATCCCATGTAAAAATAATAATATACGCATATTTTACGTAACAATTTAACATGTACCACATACGGGTCATGAACTATAAACAAAATAAAGTATTGATTTCAAGTCCATGAACCACATATGGGTCATGCTATTTTTAAATATAACTGGTTTGTATTTATCATTGTTTATAGATGTAGCTTACTCTGGCACTCCAAATATAATCAAAAATAATTTTATCGAAGTGGACTAGCGCGTACTGTTTATCAATTTTCAACAGGGACTAATCAAGAAATAAACCATGAACCACATATGGGTCATCGGACAGTGAACGTGTTAAAATATTGAAACCTTTTGAAAGTATGACATTAGAATTGTCCGGAGAAAAGTACCCGACATTATCATTAGTAATACCACTAATAAGAGTTCTTCAGTTTATGGTAAAAAATATAAAATCTGAGACTGATGCTGGTATATTATTACAAAATTCATTATTAGATATAGTCACGAGGCGCTTAGGAATCTTAGAGAAAAATAAAATAGTAGCTAAATCAACTTTTTTAGATCCCAGATTTAAAAAAACTGCATTTGGATTAGTTGATAATGCTGAAAATACTCAAAAATGGATAATTGAAGAGCTTACTTCGATTATTTGTCTTAACAATGAAGATTATAATAATATAACAGAAACATCAGCACCAGCAACTTTAACTGAGTCTTCTAATTCTTTATGGGAACATTTCGACACTAAGTTATCTGAAGTCAGAAGTGTTATTAACCCAGAAGTAAATGCAACATTAATTGTTCGTCAATACAACGAAATATCGCATTTGCAGCGTGGAAAAAATTGCCTAGATTTTTGGAAACAACATAAGCACACATTTCCTGAATTGTACAAGTTGCAGTTAAAATATTTGTGTATACCTGCTACTTCAGTTCCGTCAGAACGTGTATTTTCCAAAGCTGGTTTGTTGACGAATGATCGCAGAAATAAGTTGTCTCCAAAAAATTTAGATTACATAATATTCTTAAATAGTAATTATAATATGATGTAATTTACTAATATATTATACTTAGATTGGCGATTCAATAATTATTTTTATTTCTAACGTAAAGAATTGTTAATTATTTTGTTTAAAAAAATATTTTGTTTTGTTTTTATGTAATAAAATAGATATAATGTGGAGTAGCATTATTAAAAAATAAGTGTAATTATGAATTTGTATTAACCATGTTTTTAATTTTGTATTAATAAGTTGAATATTGGTTGATTTTTAATCAATAATGTTTAATGTTTTGATTATTTTAATCGAGTGAATATCTCGATTATAGTAATATCTCGATTACTAATTACTCGATTATCGAAATCATTCGATTATTCCCATCACTAGTCATTATCAAGAATTCAAAATTCCGTTCTTGTCGTAATCACCAATACGTTATCACATAAACACGCGGGGAAACATGTAAAACGTCGTAAGCAACAATAATGTTGCATACGACCTTTCACATTTTTTTGTATGTCGCTTACATCAATTTGGTGGTGCTTACGACGTAGCTATTTATAACTTGCCGTAACCATTATCAATTTTTGTCGCTTACGAAGAACACATAAACATCGATAAAATAATTTGTATTCAAAATATCGATACCGGAGTCAGCGCTATCTATGCGTCGTAATGTCCCTTACGTCAAAATGACAAAAAGTGAATTTCGAAAAATTGGTCGCTTACGTCAATTAGCCTTCTAACAGTCGATATAGTATATAGTGTGTACGTGTGTACATATATAATGGGAATTTCCCATACACCGCGTCGTCGGTACGAGATGCGAACACTATTTTCGTAATGCAGTCGGCAATAGTGGATTAATACTTATTAATAGGCTCAGATTATCGCTCGATAACGTTTAGTTTTTTTTTTTGCTGTTGTTATTAATTCGTTCCCACGACTGAACCGTTTCTTGTTTCATCATTGAAAACGACTCGTACGTAAACACGCCTATGGGCAAAATTATTTATTATTATCATTTATGACAATATCGTCATTTGCAACTTTGATCGCTGGACGCTGTTGATAAAGAATTATCTATTAGTCTACATTGTTTGCCGTCTACCTGCAGGTAATTTTTACAAATTTATTATTTTTAAGATAAATTTTTTTATTTTATAAAATTATATAAATAAATAAAAATATATCGGTTACTGATATTCAAATATTCTTAATTTTGGTATCTTTTTAACTAAGTATTAAAGTATGTATCTTTTTTTTATTGATATTTTTTATACATACAAATAGTTATGAAAAGATAATTCTATTTTATGATATTATTTTTTTTATTATTGTTTAGTTTATTTTTCTAATTGTCACAAAATCACCATTAAAAAATACATGAATTATTATTTAAATAATTTTCGTTCCACATAAATATGGATCCGTCGATCCAATTCTTTTCTTTCGTAGAGAAACATTTAAAAGTTGTTGTTAATTTTTTTTTTACTAAAAATGTACTGGATTTGACACTCTTAATAGTTAATGACTCGTTGTACCATCTAAATTCATAAATAGTTAAACTTTTATAGTATTATGGATCGCCATAAAATACAATTAGATCGTCACAAAAAAAAACAAGAATATAAAAGCGGAAGTTACAAACGAAAAATAGCAAAAGAAAAAAACAAGAGGAACGAAGAAGTTGTTGCTAAATCACGTCGTATGACTGATTATATGAAGTTAAATGTTAGTCCTGACATAAATGATGAGACATGTTTACTTGCCAGCTCGAGTCATCCTCAGAACTATGAAGACGGAGAAAAGGTAAGTTCAAAATATAAATTCAAGCCCGGATTAAGGATAGATTGGGTCCCCAGGACACCATAAATTTAGAGGCCCACGTAGTCGACAAATTAGTTATTGACTTTAATGTCTCATAACTTTTGCTGGAGTTGTTTGATTGTATTGAATTTTTCTTCTGGCCATTTGTGGTTACATTACTAATTGAATGGTGTATTTGGTTTTATATTAGGTCTAATAATACATCTGTTATTTCAACTTTTCCCGGAATTAAGAGACGGAGCTCGTTTTATTACTAGTATAGTAATAAATATTATTTGACATCTTTAATTAAAGATATTATTTATAAAATTCAATTTTACCCGGAATTGTAGACGAAGTGGCTTTTATTACTATTATTATAATTCTAATATATATATATATAATGCATATTATCGCTTAATAAATATTATTAGATATTATTAGGTAAATATATTATTTATAAATTATCAGAAAATATTTGTATAGGTTTTACATCTAAACTTATATTAGATATCTAGTATGTGTACACCATGTTGTATACAGTGCGTAATCGACCGAGCATCAAATCGTTGCGGCGACGTGGTATCGGAACCACAAATAGGCATCGGCATTGAACGTGTTAATCCGAGCTTGCAAATAACTAACTACTAATAAATCTAAAACATTAAAAATTAATAATTTTCATGTATTTTTCAGATTTCAGAAATTGTAGAGGAGGTTCTCGAGGTTTCATCAACTCCAGCGGTTTCTGTTGGACTTGTTCTAAATGAAAATATTTGCTCGGAAAATGACATTGGATTGTGGCCAGAGAATATGACATCAAGTAATATTTATTTATTTATTTTTATTTATTTGTTAACGGGCTGGGCCCTATACCTACAACAGTTTAACATAATACAATAATATATAATTTAAATAATTACACAATGACACAATTAAATTTCTATAAGGTAATAATTCAGAATAATAAGTATAATAATGATAATAAAACAATATAAAAATATATAATAATAAATGTATCAGTTTTGATAAACGGTGCTCTCATTGGCCAGCCGCATCATGCGGTCTAACGGATTATTTCTGCCATAGTTGGTAGTGTGCGCAGGAACAACGAAAGGAATATGGTATCTAGTAGTACGGGAAGGAACTTTGAAATTGACTAACGAGAGAAGTGAGGGAGTATCTATACGACCATCAACCAGTTTATTCAGAAACTCTATGTTAGCGTTAACTCGCCTGTCAGCCAGTGAAATGAGGCAGAGTTCCTGCATAACTAAGAAATAGTCGTGGGGAGGATGATTTATTTTTAAGACAAAAGCTGCGCAAGATAAGAACCGTCTCTGAATACGTTCTAGTTGACAGGAGACAGATACCGTATAAGGGTCCCATAGGACCGATGAATACTCTAATAGTGAACGCACCAATGAGCAGTATAAAGTTTTTAATGAAGAAGATAGATTGAATTCTTTTGAAATGCGCATTACAAACCCAAGCGTTTTTAAGGCTTATCATTTCAGAGTGGGAGTGAAAATTGAGATCGAAATTAAATATAATACCTAAGTCTTTCTTACTACATACCGATGTTACACTTGAGCCATTGATGGAGTAAGTATAGTTAATAGGAAAGCGGTGTCTTAAAAATGACATGGAATGACATTTATTTACATTAAACTGAAGACCAATATTATTAAACCACGAGACTAGGTTGTTGAGATCATTTTGGAGCGTAGAGCAGTCAGATAAGTTTTCAATTTTCCTAAAGAGCTTCAAGTCGTCGGCAAACATGAGTAGTTCACAGTTTTTGACAATTTCTTTGATGCCATTTACATACAAAGAAAACAATATTGGAGATAAATGTCCTCCTTGAGGAACACCAGAAGAAACCTTTGAGATGGATGATTTGCATCCGAACACTTTTACCCACTGGACTCTGTCAGACAAATAAGATTTGAACCAAGACAACAATGGTTCACCGAACCCAGTTTTGTATAGGGTCTCGATTAAGCGGCCATGGTCGACTCTATCGAAGGCTTTAGTAAAGTCTGTGAAAATAACATCAACTTGGATGTGCTTTTCGACAGCTTTCAAAACAAAATCGTTAAAAACGATTAAATTAGTAGTGGTCGAGCGACCAGGTCTAAAACCATGTTGCTCGTTGATTAGAATAGAGTTAATTGGCGATTGAATACTTCTCAATACTAGAAGTTCAAACAGTTTGGATGTGTGGCTCAAAATAGAGACAGGTCTATAATTTTTGACATCAGCCTTATCACCAGATTTAAAAATAGGAGTGACAGAGCTAATCTTGAAAGAAGAGGGAAAAACTCCGCTATCGATTGAACGTTTAAAAAGTAGCCACAGTGGAAAACATAATGAAGATTTCACATTGTATAAGAATATACCTGACAAGCCGTCGGGGCCTACCGACTTAACATTTTTTAGTGCGTCTAGACCAGCGTCCACATCATCGATGTTGAATGAGCAAGTGCTAGGTAGGTCATGGAACAAAAAAGGAGACGAAAGGACATTAGACAAAGGAGGAACATAGACTGTATTAAAGTAATGGGAAAATAAGTTAGGGACAGACTCTGAACCCGAGCTTTGTAAATTCTCATAATGTACTGAGTGGGGAATTTCATTGATAGATTTATTAACTCGGACAAAGTCCCAAAACGACCCGGGGTTAGATTTCAGCATAGACTCAGTGCGAGACAAGAAGACAGTATGGCATCTCTTGTATTCTGTCTTGTAAGAGGCACGAAGTGCGGAAAATTCCGCATAATCAAGGGGACAGCGAGAAGCTTTAAACTTGGCATGTGCCCTTTTCTTGCTAAAAACAATATGCTTGAGATTTTTTGAAAACCATTTCGGGAATGTCGAAGGTATATAAGACACTTTCGGAACAAAGTTTAAAATGCAAAAGTGCAAGGCGTCATAAATTGCCTTAGCAGCTTCATCAACGTCGAGGGATGTTAAGGTCTCCAACCAATTAAATAAATTTAGGAATTCGCATATTTTTGAATAGGGAGCACGGCGGAAGTCATAATAATTATGGGAGCGATCAAGTAAAGAGGAGGGTTTATCTAACTTTATCATAATATCAAGAGCCGGGTGGTAGGGATCACAAGGTACTGCTGAAGTTACGGCTTTAGAGATATAGATACTGTTAACATTAGAGAACACAAGGTCCAAGACAACACCAAAAGAGTTTTGAATATCATTTAGTTGGAAAAAATTAAAGAACGCGAATGCATCAGGAATACATTGAACTCTGGGATTAGAAACCGTATTGTAAAGTAAACCAAAATCATCGTTGGACCATATAATATCTTGTAAATTGAAGTCACCACAAAAAATGAATACACATTCTGGATGAAGGAGAAGAACAGATTGTACAGCGGAAATAAAAGACTCGTAAGCAGAAAGCGGGCAATTGGGAGGAAAGTACACTGAGCACACTACATAGTTGATGTTATTAAAGCTAAGTTTAACAAATAGATGTTCAACATTAGAAGCTGGAGTGTAAATTAAATTAGATACTATGTCACTACGAATGGCAATGAGAGCGCCACCACCTCTAGAAAAATTACTTGTTAAACTATTTCTATCACATCTATAAATGATATAGTTAGATAGACCAAGTTCACTATCATAGAAGCTGTCACATAGCCATGTTTCAGAGAAACAGATAAAAACATAATCAAAAACAGCGACATTACATTTTAAAATACTTAGTTTGGTTCTTAAACCACGGCAATTTTGATAAAAACCTAAGAGAAAATGGTTACAAGTACATAAATCACTACATAAACAATAATCCTTATTATTACAATTATAAGCGTGTATATCAACAAGAGGAGCACAGGTAGGCGTACATGAAGAAATTAGTTTTTTGGAGTGTCGCTTAGAATCATCTCTGGCATAAGACGACCCCAAAAGCGTTTGACCATTACGCCATCAGGCCAGAATGTAAGTTCGAGGACATCATCAAGCTTATCCGCAGGCAGGCGCACATGGAATGAAGAATATGATGGGTGTTTTGTCACTAATTTATTTATGGTCACATCTGAGTAGCTATTGAACAATTCAGATTCAAGCATAGTGGTCGTTACACATGGCTCAAGTCTTGAGACAAAGATATCAATATGCTTCCGCACCGGCACTGATGACAACTTGGAGGATACACTTTTATGAGAGCCAACAATAAATTTTGATTTTATGGACGAGGATAGAGTAGTAGACGATTGGATTGCAGGCTGTCTAGAATGAGTATCCGTATTCGGCTTGGAGAGTGAAGCAGTTGGTAGACTGTTTGAACCAGTATTCAAATTAGGAGAAGTGGTAACCTTAGCAGTCATATCGAGACGGTTTAGCTTATCATGTAACTTAGAGTTACTAAGTGCTACAGATTTCAGCTCATCGACAACGGATTGAAGAATAGTGGCCACATTTAATGAGTTCTCAGAAGATAACGAATTAGGGTTAGAAGAAGATCCTTTTAAGAATGTTGACAATTCCTCACTCAATTTCACACCTGCAGGTAGTGATTGAGTAATAATGAAGTCAACGAGCATGCTTTTTGTCCACTTATTCAGCTCAATAGAAAGTAGATCATTACTTTGAGCCATTGCGTTAAACGACTAATAGTTTAACTAATAAGTAAATAATAAAAATTAAATAAAGTAAGACGCCTTTACACATGAAGATAGGCCAATTAAATTACACCCGACGCTAAAAGCAGCTTGAGTGTTGGCCTTGACACGTGCCGCGTTCTAATCAAGAAAAATTCAGACGCGGGACGCCGCTACTTATCGTTAGTCGATAAGCCGTAATTAACTGATAAAGTGA
>NW_020271060.1:0-6297 GCF_002803265.2 Melanaphis sacchari | reverse complement strand
CAGACACCGTTTTAGAATATTGATTCAGTATAAAATCAAATATTATTTTGTTAAACTAATACAAACTTGTGAAAAATTTAATGTTTGATAAAAAGTTATTATAGGTGGATAGGCGTATTCCACCATGCAGGCTTATAATTGGAATTTTATTGGGTATAAATAAAATAAAAATAATATTACATTTTAAATTAATTGAATAGATGTATAATAATACGTTTATTTTATGCAATTATGTTATGCAGCATAGGTATAAAAAAAATTCAGACCCCTGTGCCGGAAAGAGTAAGGGTATGACGGACTATAATAAAACACAACGGAATGCCGAAGAAGCGATCGCTCGCGACGGTGTAAAGTATTTACGGAATCGCGTAAACGTATTGCAATCGTATTTCGGTAAAACGTTCGACACTGTATACGTGTACATGGACGGTAAGCGTGTGCAAAACAAAGAAAAACGAAACCAAGAATTCGACGTGGACGTGAGTTTGATCCGAGACACGTTTAAAGAGGCTTGCGAACGCGAAGGCTACCGAGTGATCCAGTTGACGGCCGGTGAAGGTGAACTACAAATGTATTTACAACGGGACAAATCGACAAATCTCAACGTTTTTTTCACAAAAGACAGCGACATGTTGTCGATATTATATGGACATGCGCCCATTGTTACCGGTAAAGCATCAGTTGTAAAACGAGCGTACCCCGTAGCGGACGCTTATACAAACGTGATCGATCAAAACGACGATTACGATAAATGCGTAGAAGTGTACGATTCGTGTGCCTGGATCGAATGCGAGAGCAATAACAAACCGATGCGTATATACGGATTTGACGACACTGTGAATCGCTTAAAATTTTCCAAATTAGTGTTTCGTACGTTCTGCGCCATGTGCGGTACCGATTTTACGGATCCTCTGTTGACGCCCAGTATGATTACCGGTTTTTTTACGTGCATAAGACCCGATGAATTGGCTATGGTGAACGGCTATGAAATGGATCTATTAGATT
This sequence comes from Melanaphis sacchari, assembly GCF_002803265.2. Taxonomy (NCBI): domain Eukaryota; kingdom Metazoa; phylum Arthropoda; class Insecta; order Hemiptera; family Aphididae; genus Melanaphis; species Melanaphis sacchari. The sequence continues at coordinate 5,292 of NW_020271060.1, read as the reverse complement.
GTACCATAGCAGGTGTCGGCGACAACGACGGCGAGGGCTTGGATAAAACCGTTTGGATAAATCGTATTTTTGAAATCGTTACATTGGTATTGCTTTCCGGATTTCGGAATAAAGGCAACGTGAAACAAATGAAAAAACCGTACGAAACTGGAAAATTGCGAGATTTTAAATGTTTAAAAACCGAGTTGTATGGTATTGTTCGTGCGTATTACGTTTATATTTCTTTGGGCGTCATGTTGCCGGTCGAAATACCGAGATTGAAAAACGTAGCGCACAATTACATAAAAACCATAGTGCACGTGTGCCGAGACGGACCTCTGGCAAATTACCAAAAACCTACGACCGCTCTGGCCCTGTACAATTGGTCTATAGCTGTTACGTTGGACGATTGTCTGAAAAATTGTATAGACTACGAAAATCGTTTTGCGTTGGCGCCGCCTGGTGGATTGGAAAAAATCAAACGTAAATTGTCGTTTACCGACGACAAGGAGTCAGTGTCGAAAAAACACAATATTATGAATTTAGATTATCGAGTCAATTTAAAAAAATATCTAAAACTGAACGGTTCCGTAATTACAGTGTGTTGTTAACATATATATATATATCATATTGCATAGTAAATTATAATATTTTTTTATTATATACAGACGCGTGACCGGGATTCATTATTGGATGCAAAACCTATTCATTTTATGGATAACGAGTGTCGGAGCATGGTTGTATCAGCGACACGCGACGACTGCGGTGTCAAACACGGGGCACGCGATCATAAAATTTGTACTAGTTACGATGACGACGACGACGATGATTTTGTATTTTTTTAAATAAACCGTTTGTGTGTGTATGTTAATCTACAAATTGTAATCCTTTTACGTCTCCTAGCATCACGTCTTTAAAATCAAAATCCTTGTAATACGGATGTTCTATTGGCACCGAATCGAGTTTACTGTAGACTACGGTAACGCTTGCCATACGACTCCCGTTTCTGGTAAATTGATCCGGTGGACAAGGCATATACCGCCCTACGTCCTCTATTGAAGAATTGACGTTGAAACACCGATACGGTATTTTTACGCTCGTTTGATTTGGTAATAGAGTCAACCTCTCGTACGTTTTATCCGAACACCTCGTCGATCTATCATCGGGATTGATATTGCGCACGCGGGTCACGTTGTAATCACCGCAATCGCAATACATGGTTCCTTTTTCTGTGTCGACGACCGTTCGGATCGAAGGGTGCGCTCCGTAAATGTATTCCGAACAATAATTGCGCATCGGATGGAATCGATCGTACGGGTTCTCTATAAAATTGTTTTCGTTCGAATCTTTGCCCATGTACTGGCATCTAAACCTGTATTCGTCGGTATTCAGTAACTCGTCGTCGGTGTCGATTTCTACGGTCTCCGCGTTCACTCGTACGTTGTTTCGGTAATCCCATAAAACGTTTAACGGATCGTTAATGACGGAATCGTTGCACGCTATCACTTCGTTTCCCGTAACACCGCCAAATAACCGAGGGTATTTAGAACGGCACGTCACCGAATTGACGGTCATCAGAACGGACGTGGTCTTTACATTGCATTCGGGCCGTCGTCCGATAGAACAATACGCGCCAGATTCCAGTTTAGCGTTTTCGAAATACACCGTACTATCGTCGGTGATCGTCAACACGTGCGCTGTATCGTTGTCGCACATTCTACGACAGTCGTTGTCGGTTCCGGACATTCCGTAAAATATCGGTTTTTTTCCACACCGATTAGCGAAATTCACAGCCGCGTTCGTAGTGATTACATTTAATGCCGGTATGTTATTTATGCCCGAACCGTTTAGCAGACTGACCGTTCCATCGTTTTCCAGTAGACGTTTTGCGTTTTCCTCTATCGATTGCTCTACACCGGAGTCGAATCTCAAGTACAACAATACAAACGAAATCAAAATCAAAATTACAATTAAAAATATACGTAAAATCATTTTAAAATAGTATAGAACACCATCACCGCACACCATGGACGATGCGTTTGCCAGAGCCGCTTTGTACGCCGCTTGCGAAAAGTCGCCTATATTAAAACAAATTAAAATAGATAATTTACAAGTATCGGAATTACGTGAATTGGTAAACATCAACAGTTCGTTCCAAACTCGATATTTACCGATACTGATATCGAAATTTATCGCAAAAAACGTTTTACAGTTGGGCGTCAACACGTTTAAAACAAAATATCCGAGTATATGTGCGTACATCAAACCGGAAAACCTCAAAATCACCGTCGAAAGTGACGAAATCGCTTGTTTGGAATCGTCTTCCGGTTCGGGTGGTTTTAAAAAACATAATATAATATTTACGGTAGCGAAAAACATAATCACCGGTGCTATGGGATTGTCGTTGGACAGTTTGGAAAAAATATTAAACGACGTAGGTGCACACGGTAGTGGCCGATACCACGACCAGTGGTTCGGAGTTCCGTGAAAAAATCAAAATACCGGAAACCGTGAATCAAACACAAAAAAAAATCCCATCGGTAAACTCAATCGATTCGCCCAAACGGTTTTCCGATTCATTTTCACGCACTTTTGTAGAAAAAACACAACGCGCTGCAAACAAAACCGACGAATCGTTAATAATCCCACAATCAACGGTCGCATCGTCCGTATCACGGGCATCGGCGAAATCTCCGTGCGCGAAACGAAAAATCACAGACACTGATCGTTCGAACATAAACGATAAACGTTATAAACACTACGATGCGACCACTGATCGTGTTCACGAATTTGTAGAAAATACAATCAATTACACGAACGTCGATCGGATAGACGACGATGATTGCGACAACGGTAATAATAACAATAACGATGACAATCTTTCAGTTTTGAGTATAAGTCCGTCTCATTCGGCATCGCAATGCCATCCTATAGATCCATTAAATTACGACACTACGGCGGCGAAACTCGCAGACGATGGTGATATAATAACGATCGGTAATGACGCCGGTGATGATGACGACGACGACGATTTTTTTCTAGATGATTCCAACAATGTCGATACGGTGGAAAACGATAAATCCATCTTCGGCGGTAGTAGTGCTGATGAAATCATGAGCAATAGTTCTGTCGAACTCGTACTCGGTGGTCTAAAACCAGGCGCGAACGTAGATAAATTTATAAACTCTACAGAATTGTTTTTGTTCAGAATGGACGACAATAACAACGATTCGTTTGATTTCGATTAAATAGACGAAATCCAATGGCGGATCATCAGTAGTAGTTCGTACGTCGAATGCTATGGACAACGTACAAGTCGTTCCGGATTTTATAGTACATTCGCAACAAGCTAATGCGTATTTAACGTATTATTTGAGTTTTTTGTCTCATATACACGACGAACAACGATTGTTGAAAGACCCCAAAGACTCTAGATTCGTGTTTGTGGACGACGTACACGTGATATTGCATTATGGAACAGTCACGTCTATCGAATACAAAATCAACTATGGCCGACGATATCGATTGCCTCGCATCGTGCATAATAGAAACTTATAATCGTGATATTACTATACGTCCACAAGCCAGAGCTTTGGCCGGTTACATGTTGGGATGCAAATTCATGAGTCTGTCGGAATGTCTAGAATTGTTTAATAAAAATCGAAAGAAATCGCGAGACGTTATCGATAAACTATTGTCTTGCGAATCGGCTTTTATGGACATAGAACCCCGATCGTTGGGCATAGATCTGGTATCGTATACGACAGCCGAAATAATACAACAGTCTTTGGACGTGAAGCATTTTCAAAAGGAGAAAAAGCACAAATGTACGGGTCGGAAAATACCGAAAATAAAACCAAACATATTGTTCAACGATCACGAATACATATGGTTGAGATGGTATGTAATATTATTTTTGTATATTAACAATGTTTTAAAATGGAAGTGTGTGTGTGTGTTTTTAGGTTTTATAAATCTCAAGCCGAGGACGACGCTGTGACCGAATCTTTTTTCATTGTGGAATATCAACGGTTTGCAAATATATTGAAAATAAAAGAAACCGAATCTGTGTACGCGTATAAAATAATAGCTTTTGATAAACGTACCGTGAACGCGACGAATCGTGCTTATAAATTCTGTTTGACGCGAGACGTCGAATCGGACGTAGACGATTTTTACGAATCCGAGAACTCGTACACGTTTATTAAAACCGACGAAGGTCGGTTTGTGTGTACTAAAAATCGAGCCACTATGGACAATTTAAATTTTGAAAAAAGTAACGATATAAATTTTTTGGTAATACTATATCACGAAGTAGTAGTGTTCGAAATAGCTTCAAACGTGTACGAGTCTTATGTTTATAAAACGACTAAACGCAGTAATTCGTTAAAACAAGAAGCTTTGTTAGATTATTACGATTCAAAGTCTAAATGCAGTCTGATATTTTCGTCCGAATTGGCTTTTTTCAAATATAACGTATTGTTGTTTATCAGTAATTTTATAAAATTTATGTACTGCTATGCGACTAATCAAAATACGTTCGATCCTAAAACTTATAACGATTTTAAAATTTTAAACATTTACATTTGTGAGGCTTGTCTGTTCATCGACAGCACCAATTTATCGAACATGTCTTCGAAAACACACGGACCGCTGATCGCGTACACCAGTGAACGGCCAAAAACCCTGTTGAACAAGATGCAAAACGAAATATTCGTGAACGAGGGATCGAGAGCCATGCAATCCATGAATCTAGCTTCAGATATCGGAGTGCGGTCGAACATGATCGAAATAAGCGCGATGTTACATTCGGACGTTTACAAAAAAAACAAACGTGATTTATTTTTCGATACTACCGATATATTGTAATTTTATATAATTAAATAAAACCTATGGTATTTATGTCAAATCGAGTTTTTTTGTTATTTGACATTATAAGTATATAATACATACATAATAATTATATATACATACGTAGTACGGTTCGCGAAAAAAAGCATTCGTTTAAACATATTATTATTTTATAGAGTGGGGTCAGAGATAATGCGCGCGAACGCGTATAAATACAGGTGCGGCCTCGCGCGCGCGACAGACTCTGTCCAGTAGTATAGTGGTCGAGGACGGTGTCGTCCGTCTCCCAGGGAACAGGGTGACGGCGTCTACCGAGGTATATATATACGTATAAGGATAGGGCGCGGGACGGGACGGAGAATAATAGTAATAGTGATTTTCTGAAAAAAGTTTTTTTTCCGCGCGGCGTCGTCGTCAATGGTAATAATAATAGTAATAGTAATTTTTATAAAAAGTTTTTTT
>NW_020271059.1:568337-590490 GCF_002803265.2 Melanaphis sacchari | reverse complement strand
GTCCGAAAAATAGTCACCTAGCTTTAGTCACCCAACTTCACACTCGTTATAATCATAACAAATACACATAATATTATATGGCCCAAATGTAAGGTTTCCACAAAAATTCACTTCAAACAGTACTTCTTTCATTTTTAAATGTACAGCTTGGAACATTTATGTGTTTGTAATTATATTATTTTAATATAAATGCTAAACCTCATGATTAAAATAAAACATTTTAAAGACCAAACTTTCTTCGAAAGTATGTATCAAAACGTAGACGTATTTCAAGGAATAAACAATCTCTAAGAGAAGACATTTTTTAAATTATTTTCCATTTGTACAGATTACAATAGAATACAGCCTATACATTTAATATATTTTTATTTTTTTTTTTTTTGTTGGCACCACATAATCAAATTATTAAAGCTTTAATATTTTTTTCGTTTATCACAACGAACAGTACCGATGATGACTGATGAGTACCTCGGTTGTATAACAATATTAACTAATGTAACTAGTTCCAAACATATAATCACATTAATGCTGTTAATGACACTCGTTTACTTTAAGGCTATACTGAACGGAAAATACATTTATTGCAAGTAATTGACTGCTTATATAGCAATATTACCATGCTCAACATACAACAAACTGTAAACAATATCAATCAACAACAATTAATAAACATCGAGTTTTTAGCGGCGTCCAAAACAGATCGACGCAACATTTAAGCAACGACCAGTTTTTTTTTTGTTTATCGTACGGAAATTCCAACACGACATAATTAGTCAACGTCAGCGTACAACCAGCGTATATTTATATATACGTCAATACGTATTTTACGACAATAGCCACTCTGCATGTACAAAAATATCGTCAAGTAGCAATATCACCGAGGATATTGATGAAAAATATAAATATTCATTACACCAGAAACATATCTATTTCTAATACTCGTGAAAGACGAATACGATTGACGAGTGCTCAATAATAATGCACATTATTATGATGACATTATGCTCATCGACGACGACGACGTATATAATTTTTTTTTTTTATATTATTTCGTCACATTGAAGATGAAGATTGTTTCGACGTTTTTGAATGAACACAATTATCACCGAAAAGCGAAGTATAAAAGCACAAACGGACTACGCGATTTCAGCCGAGGAGCGCGACACCACTTCTCTCGGTCTAAGGAAAATGTAAAATGTCAACCGCCGTCCGCCGACGATCCGTACAATGTGAACGAAACGATACAGCGACTATCGACGATACTAGCGCTGCGACATGTACGTGGACAAAAACCGATATTTTTCGATATTTTAAAACGACTACGGAATTTTATTTATTCATGTTTTGCTCATCTCGCCGATTTTTGTATTAACATTTTTTTATAAGTACCTAATATCAAAGTATTATGACAGTTTCGTTTATAAGATACATATTTATATAAAGTTTACAGATCTTTTTAAATAAAATGTGCAGCTACTATTGTATTTTGACGTCGTAGTCATTCACAATATCCTCTTTTTCCATAACCTTCATATTACCTTGAGTTGATGGCGCTGTTTATATTATGATCAAGTAATTCATGAAAATCATCAACAAGAGCATTGTTGAGTAATACACGTCATGCTCGCATAAAATAAACAATTTTTAGTATTTTTACCAAGTTTTTAAACTTTTAAGTGATATGACTGTCCAAGTTTTTTTTCAAAGTTTCAAAACAATGTTCACTCCGATATGTGTTTTAAAATTGCTCTGATCAACGAATAATAATTTAACTTAATTTAAGAGCGTCGGTGAATATTGCAGTAGTCAGGCTAGCACGTATAATATTCTTAAAAATCAAAATTTCTAACTTTATTTTGATAATTACTATACCACTTTAGCCCTTGAGATTTACTTAAAAAAAATGGATTATACAGTTTAGGTACATTACGATGGAATAGAGTTCCTGGTCTTATTTTATCAGATGAAAAAGTTTTGAAAACGAAACCTAGAGGGTTTTCTACAAAATACTTAGGTAGCGGAAGTCGACGGAGAGGAGGCTACAGTGGTAATTTTAATAAACAATAAAACGTTAGGTACACTGCTTTCAACTTTATCTAGAAAACTACCAAAAACTGAAGTTAAAGGCCACGATAAAAAATAAAATTTTGTAAAACAATGTCATGACCTAATATCGTTGGTGTTTATTATAGGCATTTTGTGGTGTAAATTTATTGAACGCCCATATTGCCAGATATAGAGTCGCAATGAGGTCTAAAAAGTAAGTAGTATTTTAAAATGTTTTATCATTTTTTTTTTGATGTTGCAATAGTAAATGGGTGAATTTTATACAAAAGAGTCAACAATGATAAAAATATATGCCACTAAAAGATTTTCGATAAGAAATAGCTGTATCATGCAAGACTGGAGAACAACTAACCCCAACCAGTGAGAGGAAACAAAAAGAAACTGAGGAAGATTAAAAATTAAAAACGAGGTAATTAGTCGAATTGGTTTTAATTGATAAATATAGTTAAACAAATATTATTTATACGGTTGGACATGATTGAACATTTCCCAAAATTACTGACAAAAGAGAACGTTTTACAAATAATGGTTGTTGCAAAAAAAAAAAACGTCAATTATGTGCTGTAAATGCAGAGTATATTTATGTTAAAATAAAACAAATAATTGTTTTTATGATTATCACAGTTCACAATGATAAACATTTTTATTTTATTTATTTTATACAGTGTTATTAATTTTTACAAATTTGTATTAAATACTTAAAATATAAAAATGGCACAATCTAACTATACTTAAACTATTTTCGTAATTGAAAAAGTTTTTTGAATACATTGTATTAAAAAATACACATCTATTTATGCACAATGTTCCATAAGTGGAACAATTAAAAATTTTGAGTTCTTAGCAAAACCAAAAGTCAAAAAAATTGTTTTTTATTTTTTATAGTTTAGTGAAATATATCCAAGTAGGTAATATATTTTTATTAAGAGGAAAAAAATCATTCAGTGTAGGGTTTATAAAATAACATGACAAATTTAATTTAAATTAAATCGACAAAAAAAAAAGAACATTTTTAATCACGCCTGGTGTATACAGATAGTCCTAATTCTTAAGCTTGTTAAAGTGAGAATAATCGTGGTTTAAATATCATTAAAGCGTTAGATAAACATTCACGTATGAATCGTTCAGCTTATGTTTTACACAACATTTTACAAGCAACATTTAATTTAACAGTAAAAAAAATTAATCGAAAATACCGATGTAGATATAAAATTACAATGTTTAAAACCAGTGTATATATTAATGTCAGCATTTAAATCATTAGTTCATGAAAAAGTCTGGTGATAATAATGCACTCTTCAAACCATTATATTATCAACACATTGAAACTTGATGGTACTCAAAAATAATTATTTTTCAATTAATATGAATAAGTACCAAAGATTAATTGAGCTTTATAGTCATAACAATAAAAGAATTAAAGATATAAACACTGATTTATTAAACCAGTTAATTGATTTTTTAATCCCATTTATAGAAGCGTTAATTCAATTTGAAAGTGAAAAGTATTATTCAAATGATTTAGTAGTGCTTTATCGCAGCAAGTCGATAAAACGTTTAGAAAGGCGTTTATTGAGAATTTACAATATGTACACTATCTATATACAATAAGTAAATACTATACTTACGGCTTTGAAAAACTTGAAGTATGACTCGCAATCGAGTCACTTTTTATAATGATTTATGATACATCTAAAAACAATATAAGAATATCTTAAAAGTTGAAAAGATCTCTACACTAGTTGCGAGATGAGGGGGTTTTGGTTCTTAAGGAGTTTTCTATGGAACCTTTTCTAGAAATTGATGACTGAGTCGTAGACTATTTTGATTAAGAAATCATTAGGGAATAGTTTGTTCATTACGTACCATGGAGCTTTGGCAATGATACGCAGACAAATTAATTGTAATGCTTGGATCGTTTGAGTATTCAATTTTTTTGCTGGGCCCCAAAGTACGATGCCGTAGGTCCATAAAGGTCGAAGGAGGAATTTGTATATAAGGATTTTGTTTTGGATGTTAATGTTAGATCTTAGTAAAGGTCTAAGTGGGTGAAGTCTACTATTCAATTTTTCTCGTTTTTCCTTAAAATGAGGACCCTAAGTAAATTTACTATCGAGTGTGAGGCCGAAATATCTGACATACGTGCAATGAAGAATAGTGGAATTTTTTCATGACGATCGGTGGACAGCCGTGTAGTTGTAGGAAAAATGTAATATGTAATGACTTGGATTCATTGATTTTAATCCCTCATATATTGAATCAAGGCATAAAGATGTTTAGGTGAGTTTGGATTTGTTGACTGTCAATGATAGGTTCAACACTTGAGGCAAGTATAGCAGTGTCGTCGGCGTAAGTTCCGATGAGAGTGAACTGATTAACTGGATATCGCTACCTTGAGTTTTATGGAAAGTAAATTTAAATTTCATTTGAATCATGAAATTGCTTTACTTTTGTATGGACAAACGTATGAAAATGGTAGAAGAAAGTGAAAAAAAAATCAAATTATAAGTAATGTTAAGTTAGATTAACTAAAAAACCATAGAACGAAATGATATTGTTGCTATGCGCGTAAAATGTGTAACCTTCGTCAAAGTTTACTTAAATGAAACTTGGGTCAACCAAAATCATTCACGTGATCAAATTTGGCAAAATGACCAAAATACGGAAGGTTTAAAGGTACCGACTGGAAAAGGAGGTCGATTGCCTTTTTGTCATGCTAGTTCAAGTAAATTTGGTATTGTAAATGGTTATAAATTAGTATTACGCTGTAAATCAAGTACTACACACCCAGATTACCACACACATATGAACGCCACAATATTTTAGAAATGGTTTATTGATATGCTAAATGATTTGGAAGAACCTTGCGTTATAGTAATGAATAATGCATCTTACCATTCTATTCTTTCTGTCAATTATCCAAATTCAAATGCTATAAAATCGAGTGTCCAACATTGGTTCAGAAAAAACGGTATAAATTTTACTTCATTGGAAACACTGAATGCATTGCGGTAGCGTGTTAAGTCAATAATACCTAAAGAAAAAAATATGAATTTGATGAAATTGCACTTACAGTAGTAATAGCGAGAGCGACGACGAAGAATCTTAATTTTTTTTAACTAAAAATGATTGAAAATATTTTAATTTATTGTAAAGAATAAATACTTATATTGGCATTTATAATATTGTATCTACGTAATCTATATATATATAAATGGAGCCAAAAATGTATAACAATTCATCAATTAAGAACGGCTGGGCCGATTTGGCTCAATTTTTTTTTTAAATTGTTCGTAATTGCCAGGAGAAGGATTTAACGAAAAAAAATTTTGGAAAGTTTGCGAGATCAATTTAGAATTTTCATGTTTTTGCACGGTCAGCTGTACATTGCCAGTTTGTGTGTTGGCAAACCGTCTTCGTTGTTTGTTTTTGCGCTAGAAAACAAAACAAAAAACATTATTTATCATATAACACTCAACTGATTTCTGTTTTAATTCATAAAAATCAATAAATAAATTCTTGATCTATATGTTTTATTATCACTCTAAAGTTTATCAGAAGGCGTTAAGTTCGCCGGGTTCACTTAATATTTAAAAACATTTTTGGCAAAATCACAAATAGTCATAGCGGGAACACGTGCATACGTCACAAAATTTGTTAGAAAACAAGAACGTGAAAAAAAATTACGGTCCGGTCCATAAACGGTCTAAAATGTTTGAAGATCGAACTGGCAGTTTGGTCCTGGTCTACTTTATTCGATTAAAATTAATTACTGGTCCGATTCGGTTTATAAATAATATGTAGCCGTAGGTTCAGTCCAAATTTGGTCTTATGCTAACTTTTAAGTGTGGTGCGGGTCGAATTCGATCCCTTGTTCAAATTTGAAGTCCGGTTCGGTCTCTTAAATAATGGACCATGATGCAGCACTAGTACCTGGTATAAATTTTAAAAAAATCAGTATTCATGTCTAGGAAATAGATATAAATATAGGCGATTGATACGGGATAGTTCTGTAATTCAGAAGTCTTTCCTTATGTCTTTCTTGATAACAGTTTTTAGTACGATTAATTATCCCGGTTTGAAAATGAGATGCTATTTTCATACTTGAAAACAATATATAAAGAAAAGACGTTAAGGTACATCAAATTCTTTTAGCTGTCAAGTTTATTATGATCATTATTCATTATATAAATACCAAAAAGGTATTGTTTTGTATTTAACCCTGGTTTAAATTGTTTGAAGCATTTTTATTCATTAAGGTATAATATTTTATTTTATTAAAAATAAATATTTTGTTTTGATAAATATTAAAAAATAAATGGTCCCGTATTTTATATCTGATCACACTAAATTCAACACATAATATTATTATAGCTAGCTTGTTACGTAAATATTTTGTTTTTAAACATGTGATGCTGATAGTGTGGATATGACGACTACAATAACAATTGAATGTATACATGTACTTATTTATATATAAAAGTAAATAAATCGTTACTATAAATAATGACATGAAAATAAAAACAATTGAACGTCGAAAACGAAAATAAATAATAATTATCATGTGGCTGTTTATATTTACTTTTATCGGTTTTATATACAATTTGCTCGGTGCCAACATGTGTCAATCCTCGTGCAACGATGGCGGATGTACTTATATCGATAAGGGTGGTGTTGACAGAGGATGTGACTGTACAATTTCCAGTAAATTTCAAACCGGAAAAGAATGTGAATCGTACGTGGACGCGTGTGAAAACAAATCACCATGCATAAACAACGGTACGTGTGTCACGTCGTTGGGGTATTGGCATTGCGTTTGCCCAATTCATTATCACGGAGAGAAGTGCGATCTTTACCATAACCGTGAGTATGTATGATCTACTTAATTATTTATTCCTATCTCTAGGAAGAGAATATAAGATACACCCCAAGTAGATATAGTTTGATGGAAAATAAAATATCAAATACAATATTATGCGTATAATTTGCACATTAGGCTTTTTGATTTACAAATATAGCATGAAAACATGAATAGACTACTAATAAATCTCTATAAGTTTACGTAACACGTAGATTAAATGTACATTAAATAAGCACAAACTATTAAAAAAAATTTTTATACTTATTCATATTGTAATGAAAATGTATGTAGTCGTTTTACAAACAAATTATTAACTTTTATTACGTAACATAAAATAATAATATTACAGATATATAAACTCACAATAGAAAATTGAAAAACACAAATACATTTAAATATACATAAAAAAAAACCTACTGACTATGCCTCGCAGCTCCTCTGCTGAATAGGTAATTCGGTTATATACGAATTACGAATATCCTATATTGTCACAGTCTCAACGTATTGCAACGCGTCGGGGTCGTTGCCGTTTTCGAGTGCCAAAATAGGATATCCGTTAGTGAAAATAAGAAAATCTCGTGTTGCAACTCGTCTAAGTAGTTGCCGAGATGTTAAAAATTGAAATAGGGGAGAACTGTTGATGGCGTTAAAAATACAATGATAGTTTTATAGTCAAGCTTCGTGTTGCAACGCTCTCTTGGTCGTTACCGGTAGTAAGCTATTATATAGTGATTATTCGTACTTTTAACCAGTCAACTAATTGGACTTGGGATGTTATTTTTGACTGTTATTCGTAGAGATATTTCTATAGTTAGTTACATAAATAATTATTATAGAAGTAAATGATTGAATATATGTAAACTAAGAGTATATATTAGGTGATAATTAACTAATGAGAGGTAAAACTGGTTGTATATTAATTTAATAAGAGTAGCTGTTTATATTTGAATAATAAATATATTGTTACCCGAAATATTATGATGAAACTAATTGTTAAGTGGTAATTACAAAAGGAAGTCGTGGATGAGCGCGCTCCATGGGGCATATTATGGTGACAAGGGAGTCGAAATGATTATGTGTATATAGTAGAGGGTGACATAGTCGGAAAGTATAACGGTATACCGTTACAATATCTATTATTTCATATAAAACAATATATTGTATGGATCCCGAGTGCATTCCAAATTTAAAGCTTTATAATACATGGAAAAATACATATGGAACATATTCCAACACAAAGTGGAACATCGCATTCTCTGCATTGGTATTGTGTTAGTTTTCTGATTTGGTTTTTTGTACACAATTTGCAATTCTTGTAATACTCTTCCCTTTTGAAGTTAGGTGGAGGTCGAATTTTTTCGTGGAAATGCCCTGATAACCTTTTTTGGGGTTCTTTTTCTTTTAGATTTTTAAAAAATTGCAAGGCAGTTTTATCTAGATGAACTTTTAACATACTTTTCATTAATATATCACGAAAATCTTTGAAACGCATAGAACCGCAATCAAATCGGATTTTGTTAATGAAAAATGTATTCCAAACAGTGATGTCTAATAGGTGAAATAATACTTTTTTGTACCATCTTGATTGTTTTCTTGGACTACTATAATATTTCACCATTTAGTCTGTTCTATCAGTGCCACTTATGTTATCATTAAAATGAATAATCTCAATGAGTTTATTTTTATCTTGGCCAAATCAATTTTTTGTATTCGAAAGCATGGGGTGGTATTTTTAGTTATTGCAAGTACATCTTTTTTTTTTTCCGTTTGAACCGACAGCAGAGGAGGATCTGTGTGAACACTACTACTCCTCTGCTGCCATCGTTTATTAATGTTTAATAAAAAACGTTAATACATGCACATCTTCACTTTAAAAATAAACATTAATACAATAGATACAATACAAAGCAATATAATTCGATACAATAAATAATAAAGTCCGTCAGTAATCACGGCCCGCTGTCAAGTGCATCTTCGTGTGCTCAGTCAGTTGGAGCGGCTGCCACTGCATTCGCTCTTCGTTCGGCCTCAGCTATCCTTTCATCATGCTCCTTGCAGCTTAAAATATTTTCAACCATGTCATAAAAGGACTGAGTGGCGCGTTGGGAGGCAGCCTGCAGCCGGTCGTTCTCGCTGGACGGGACATCAGAGGGGCCACACAACAAATCCTGAACGTCTCCCGGGGTTATATTTCGGTTACCAACAAACATCTTCACTGGCAGCCGAAGCGGATCCCAGTAAGCACAATCAAATATCGTGTGTTCCGCAGAGTCCTCCGGGTGTTGGCAGTACAGGCAAGCCGCATTAGAGGCGCGCTTTATTTTGTATAGGTAGTACCTGAAACACCCGTGTTCCGTAAGAGCCTGCGTTATATGAGACGTGAGGTCTTTGGGACACCTTTTCGTCCATCTTATCAGGTCCGGAAGAATCGTTCGCGTCCAGGCTCCTCTAACGCCCCGACTCCATCTGTTCGACCAGGCAGCAAGCAGGATGTCTCGCTCTGCTCTCCGGATCTCATCCTTTGAATCAGCTCTGTCCGGGTCGTCAAGTTTACTTCTGACTCTTTTGCGTTCCAAAGCTAGAAGATCGCCCGGAGGAGTTCCGCCAGGAATAAGGCTGCCTCAGCCGAGACTGTGCGGTATGCCCTCGTGACTTTGAGAGTCGCAATTCTCTGTGCCCGAATCATAAGATTTCGACAGATAGCGTACTTGCGTGCTCTTTCCGCCCACGTTGGACAGGTGTACAGCAGCCTGCTGTTCACCACAGACATTAGCAGCGTTCTCTTAGACTGTGAGGGTCCTCTAAGGTTGGGCATGAGCCGTTCTATAGCCAGCGCTGCCTGGGACGCCTTCCCCGAAACAGTAGTGAAGTGTCCACTGAATGTAAGGTGTGAGTCTAGATGGAGTCCCAGGTATCGCAACTTCCTTGGCAAAGGAACTGTGTGACCCCCTACAACGAACACCGGATCCCGATAACTTCTTAGTCAGCATGATGGCCTCTGTCTTGTGCCGTGCTAGTTGAAGTCCGTGAGCGCCCATCCAGCCATCAATAGCGTCTAATGTGGGGTTGACCACCTCCTCCAGGGTGTCTGAAGTCTCTCCGACTGCGAGTAGGGCTAGGTCATCTGCGAAGCCGACAAGCTGAACACCCTCCGGAACGTCCATCCTGAAATTGCAAGTACATCTAGTTTATCTTGTTTCCTTTGCGACGCCATATATATTCTCCAGTCTTCAATTTTTTTGTCAGTACACAATTCGGATTTTGTTGCAGTTACTACGTAAAATTCCAGCGGTATGTGTTTTTCTTAATAAAAGTTGATTTGATAAACATACACTGTTATAATAATAGTTCATAAAAATGGTATGGCCCTTATCAATAAAAGGTTCTAAAAGACGAAAAACTTAAGTATTAATTTTTTATGTGGGTCCAGTTTGATTTTCATCTCTCTTCCCCTTGTATATTTCGATATTTAGTACGAGTCCACTAGGCGAGCAAAGTTCAAACAACTTCATTCCATACTTCGCTTTTTTAATCGCATGTACTGTCTAAACATGAGTCGTTCACGGTGAAGAAGAGATTCGTTTAATGATAGAGCTTGGTATGGAGTGTATGCTTGTCTAAAAATTTTTAATAGACTATCAAAAGGAGGTTGAATTTTTTTTTCCGCTTGTATCATTTTCTGTTGATTGGTCACAATATTCTACATATAAGCATCTCAAGATATTTTCAAAACGCCTATCCAACATTGTTTATGATAATATAGAGGGTTATTGGTAGATATATCCCTGACCACAGCAAATTTTACAAAACCTGCTAGCAAACAAATACCAAAAAACTTATACATTTCATCGAAATCTAATTTATTAAATTCTGTATTACGAGCACATTTTTTATGTGGTCTTGTTTGTGTAGTCAATCTTATACCATAGTTATTCATAGATGAAACTGTCATATTTGTTATTTCTCTAGTCCATAACATTTTAAAAATGTGTAAAGGGTTGTCTTTTGCGTGATCGGGAATATCGAGTTTTATTCCAGAATCACTACTATCGAATTAGAAATCTGGAATGTTTACTCAGTTCTCAACCCATTGATTATCATCGTTTTCAGGTATACTATTATCACTGTTACTAGAGCTTAAAAAGAGTGTAAAAACTTGTTAGTACTTGTCAGTTTCTGCTATCACATTTATACTCAACGTATGGTTTACCCATACTCATTAATAGTTCAACAATAATTATGGAAAAATTACTTTTCACATTATTCTACTTCATTTACTCATTGTTCGACCGCTGACCGTTTGTCCACCGGTTCGAGTTAAATAACATTCTCACTGGCTGCGCGGTATACGTCGAATCGTCTAGACGTTTCTTATCTACCCCAGCACCCCGTCGCTGTCTTTCTACGTAGTTTTTGCCTGACGGATCGTTCCGTGTGTGTGTGTGTGTGCCGTCACAAGACGCCGCCATTACCTCGTGCTTGTGCTGCCGTGTTAAGCGGTAAGTACCTATACATGTTTTTATACCATCGTTGGGGTCAAGCCATTGCTCCATCGCTGTTATCCGGTGTTTTATTTTTGGCCTTGTCGCGTGTGATTAGCATGTTAAGTTGTTGCTCCACGTTTTCCCAACGTTTTTACGGCCTTATCGCGGGTGACCGTTCGTCTTGTGTCTATAATATTATACCTCATTTACTGAACGGGTAAACTATTCTTAATCAAAGTACATCGCAAGTCGCTACAGCCAACCGCCAAATTATCGTAGGATCTGTATTGGCGATAAAACATTCATATTCAACAAATGTTTTTATAACGATAGATTTAACATTCAGTATTTGATTTAAAATATTATTAAATTATAAACACAAATGTTAACATTTTAAAAGGTATTTATTTTTTTTTTAAATTTATGTTTAACAAGAAACAAATAATGCAGCCTATCCGAAGAAACCGACTTTGTTGTTTCGGAGAAAGCTTAGACCAGGCGAATATATCCTAACATATTTTGTAATTGAATACTATGTAAAATACAGATATACAATGCAATTCGGCAGAACCGCCGGTGTTGTACAACGTAATAAAAATAATATAATAACAACGGACGATTTGTATAGAAGATGTTTGCAAATAGGCAACAAAGATTTTCCTGTGAATAAAAATATGTGTGACATCATTAAAACTACTTACGGTAAATATGTGTATACATTACTTGATACTTATCTACCTTTTGCCTGCAAAAACAAGGGTTATATATTTTAACAATTTAAATAAGTAGAAATTGGGCATTTAGCTATATCAGGTATACAATTAAGAAAATGTTATGATATATCTATAACATCATTAAAAATTGGAAAATTTAATTTCCAAGGTTTTGGTCTAAATTAAATATATAAGATAATTATTTTTGTAAATCTACGAAGATATTGTTATTATCTATTGCTATATTATTGAGCTTATAACTTTATGAGCAACTATATTTCCTTGTTATTATACTCCAGAGAAAATTATCGTGCCCCGATAAAAACTCATCCGATTTTACACATCTTACTTTTCAAGAACATTCATAGAACGTACGACAGTGATCATTGAGGGTCTCACGTGGATACTTTTTATAGTATTATTTAAAGATATTCATCCAATAATAAAGCGCATATTTAATTTTAATGTATTTCAATTTAAAATTATTATTAATTATATATTCTTGTACTATTATAAAACGTATAACTATATTTTCTTTAAAATAGTTTATGCATGTTTTAAATGTTGTTTTATGTGCTAATAAAGGTCATTCAACAGTTGAGGTAAGGATGAATAATTATACTATACACAAAACGAAAAATGGAAGACAAGATGTTTATTTCAATGGAGATAAAAATGAAGGCAGAATGGGTGGTTTGTACGACATACTCTTGAGTATTTACGAAGATGAGGAAAATTTAAATAAAATGTATTCAAAACTACTCTTTACGTACATTATTAATCATTTCCTTGTTGATGACAATTCGTCTAATTGTATACCATTTGTTGAACAAGGAGAAAACTGGTGTGTAGTGTTTATTCTTTCTATCAAATGTTTAAAATTTAAATCTAATAAAAATGTTAACACCTTTAAAATGTATTAATAATGTAATTTGATTGATTAACAGGTTTAAAAACTGTTAATTTATCTATTAATGAATAATTTATTAAACTTATCACGTGCAAAACACCAATCTCCCATTACAATAAAAATGTAATTGTTTTATGTAATTTTTTAGAACAATGAGCAGGAATTTGTACGAGACAAATCACAATTTGTTTGCATTAAATTTAGTAATGGTGAACTCGGCAATAATGCTTTCGTCTCTTTCACCCATTCACTTAATCAAAATAAATTATCTAAGTGATAATATCGTAGATAAAATTAAAAAGAATTTTGCTTATACAAAGATAATAATATCATATTATTTTCAAGTTGATATCATCTAATCTAAAATTATTTTGGCCGAATGGAAACGAACGAGCAAATTTCGAATTTAATCATGCAAACGCAACAATTCTGTGTTAAATAATAGCGTAGGAAAAATGTTGGAAAACAAAATATTTCCTGTTTAGGTAATAGTGAAGATATTTGCAAATTTGGACAAGCGCTTAGGCAAACCAACATGTAAGGTTTCAATGCTAGTATAAATATATGCTAATTACGTGCTATCTTGGAACAAATGTATCTATGATACAGGTTTACTAGGACACATAAATCGCTGAACCCACCCTTTCTAAATTTTAATTAAAAATGCCTAAACCAAATTCTTGAAAATTGTGAAATGTGTCGTATAAATTCTTTCTATTCATGTTCTAAGTTACTAAAAAATAATTAATTCATTTTTGATGGGGTTAATTAGGTACAAGCACGTAAACTTATTTTATAATTTGTTATTAAATAAAACTGAAAAATACATTATATCTATAACTTAGTGTTGAAATGTATAATTAAATCACTATTACTATTAATTTCTATTGGCATTGATATTTACAACATTAAATCAATCTTATTTTTATTTTGAGTATTCAAAAATGTGTTCTAGTGGACTGATTAACGATCCATATAAAGTAAAAAGAAATGAAAACAAAGTTATAAAAATGAAAATTATTCCAGATATTGAAGTGTGTGATGGTAATAGATCCATTAAATACACTTACAAATGGATAATATTTATTGGTCCATTAGCGCTACAATTTCTTGGTGGTAATTTATAATAAGTAAAATATATTTAAATTTTAGATTTTTAGCAGTACAGTAAATATAATATATATCATAAATTATTATGGGTGCAGTTTTTTCAAGGGGTGTGAAGAGTAATTTTAGTAGGTATAACTTATTTTGTTTTCTTTAAATTACATTTTTATAAAAAAATAATATTGTTTTTAATATTTTAGATTTTGAGAGGAGCGATAACTGTATTGATATTACAATGTGAGTGTTTTTTTTTTAAATTTTGTTCCCGAAGAAACTTTTTTAAATCATCAACTTCGAGAGAAGTTTCTGGTAGTAGGTATAGGGTCTGGCAAAAAACATTCATTATTTCAAAATGCAGTTATAAATAAACAAACAGATACAAAAAAATTGATTTTATTTTTGAATTACAAACGCTATACCATTTTACATAATATACAATAATTACTTAGTCTTAAATATAACTTCCATTAAGTGCCGTCCTTCATTGCTGATACATTGACGAAGCCTCTCCCTGAAATTTTATATTCTTTTTATATCATTTCCGATGTAATAGCAACCACTGCCTGGGCGATTGTCTCCTTAAGTTTTTATAGGGATGTAGAGTGATGATTGTAAACTTGTGCTTTTAAATATCCTCAGAAAAAATAATCACAAGGTCGCATGACGTCGAAAACTAGGTGATGTCTTCTCCCAAAGAAAGAAGACGTCCAACAAAATCTTTCCTATCTAACCTAAACCAGTTTACTAGGAACCTTGAAAGAATAGTCTGATTCAAACAAGACTGAGTTACAGCTCACATTTCACGGCGTTCACTAGCAATTTTGAGAGAATTGTTTCCTGTATGGATGTCTTTTTTCTTTGCAAAGAGACATCACCTGGCCCTCAAAGTCACCTGATTATCATGTTATTATTTTTTTCTTTGGGGATGTTTAAAGGTACAAGTGTATAATCATCGCCCCATATCTCTGCAAGCAATTAAGGAGGCTATCACTCAGGTATTTGCTGCCATTACTCCGGAAATGACATGAAGAATTATGGGCAACTCCCGGGAAAGGTTTCGTGAATGTGTTAATAATGGTGAACACCACTTAACCGACGTAATATTTATTTTTTATTGAAACATTGTTATATAAAATTAGTCTCGACAACTATTATTTACTAAGTGGTATTATATTAGTAGCCCAGAATTAAAAATGTTAACTATCGTTGTAATGATGGCAACGGATGATTGAGAAGAAAGTAAGTGATGGAAATTTAGAGGGGAATGTTAAGATAGTGAAGCAGCGAAAAAAGGCATAGATGTTCAGCTGACAAGGCGGAATAGTCGAAAACGATATGGTTAATATCACAGATGGATGGAGCGTGATCAAAAATACAGAGAGGCGAATTATTGAGTGATAATTTGATAGAATGTAATGGGAAAAGGGTATGTTCAGTGCAAAGGCGGATAAATGAACTGATAACTTTGCAAGATAAATTTAATTTATAAAACCATGGCTTAGATAGAATAGTAGGGTTTAAATTTCTGTGCCAAGTGGCGAAGTGAGATGGAAAATTGCTGAAAGAATCTGACCAGAGACGGTGAACACAGGATTCGAGTTTGGAACAAAAGTTGGACCAGGGAATTAAATTATTGGGTGCTAGTTAAATCAAAGCTGTATTTTTTGCTAAAAAGTAAGTAGTTTCGTTACCAGAGATGCCTATATGCCTTGGATATCAAAGTCTTTACCATTTAGGCAGGACAAAAGATCTTGAATTTATATACATTTTATTCGTGAAACTACTGATTTTTTTTTTTTTTTTTTTTTTTTGTCTCAGTTGTCCATTTATGATGTAGTCATTATAAGCATTCAATTATGAGTAGTATTATACTACTCTTGTGTAATTACATTCTCAAGATTCCTCGTAGGTAAGCAATTCTATCATAATTGGCCGCTCATCTGTATCGAACTTAATTATACTTAACAACTACATCCTTAAAGCTTTCGAAGAGCACTCTCAGGTTGACGTCATATTCACGGACTTTGCAAAAGCTTTCGACAGAGTCGATCACCAAATTCTCATGGACGTTCTGTACAAGTCGGGATTTGGTGAGCCCATTCTTTCATGGCTTAAATCGTACCTAACGGGCAGAGTCCAATGGGTCAAAGTCTTTGGGCATACATCCAAAGCGATCGATATTCCCTCGGGTGTTCCCCAAGGAGGCCACTTGTCCCCTATTATTTTTTCACTATTTATTAATGGCCTAAAAAATGTGATACCCTCCGCCAAGTTCCTTATGTTTGCAGACGACCTTAAAATCTTTAGTCGTGTTGACTCATTAAGTGACTGTCAATCTTTACAAAGCGAGCTTAATTCCATGGTTTCTTGGTTCAATTCTATTGGATTGCAGTTTAATGCAGATAAATGTCACAGTATGTCATTCTCTAGAAGTAGGTCTATTATCAAATATACCTATATCATTAATAGCTCAATTATTGAATCGGTAAGTATGAAAAAAGATCTAGGTGTTATACTCACTCCTAAACTGAGCTTTCACCCTCATATCGAAGCAATGTGTTGTAAATCTCTAAAGACACTTGGTTTTGTGCTACGATTATCTAATGAGTTTAAATTGTCTGCTTCACTCAAGTCTATTTACTGTTCCCTTGTTAGATCCCTTCTTGAGTATGCCTCAGTACTATGGGACCCCTGTACGGCAGTGGATTCTTCTCTTATAGAACGTGTCCAGAGAAGATTTTTAAGCTCATCAGCGTTTATTCTTAAAATTAATCATCCACCTCACGACTACCAACCAGTTATGCACAAACTCGGTCTTGTATCCTTAGCTGATAGAAGAGTTGAGGCTAACTTACTCTTCCTACATAAATTAATTGATGGATCTATTGATGCTCCTTCCCTACTCGCACAAGTTGGTTTTAAAGTTCCTTCCCGTCTAACTAGATCTTCCACCCCCTTCGCTATTACCCCACACAATACTAATTACGGCAGAAACCAACCAATTGATAGGATGATGCGCCTTGGCAATGAGCACCCTCACTTATTTATTAGATATTAATACAAATTGCAAATCTTAATACTAACCTAAAAATTTAAATGTACCTATATGTGTCAGTAAATATTATATCATGTGTTTTGTATTATTAAAACTACTTCTCTATAATCTCTGCTTGTAAAGCTGGGTAACTGTAACACCCACTTAGGTAGAATTTATATATTTTTGTACAATATATTGGGCTCACTGCCCGTAAATAAATAATAAATAAATAAATAAATAAATAAATAATTCTTAAAAAAAAATTCTTTCTGTTTAATGTCTTTTTTCGGGCTATTTACTCATTTATTCATATCTCGAGTTCTAATCTAGTTTTAATCAGTATTGTTTATGATATAAACTTTCTTTTTTTCATACCTTATTATATTTTAGGCTTCTTTCTTTTGCTTATTAAATGATATGAATCTTGATTCCTTATAAGTATCTTTAATTTGTTTCGCAACTTACGTAGTCTACATCAGTACGAATATCACCAACATTGTTAATGAATGATTAAATAATACATATTTGAATCAATATTTTTTACTTTGAAATATTGTTGCTAATAATGCTATTCAATATTATGTAGTATATCTCCCTAAAAAAAATTATAAGAAGTTTAATACTAATCATTAAAGTTTTTTGAGTATATTGAAAAAAAAACGATAGAAATTATCAGCAGAGCACGATAATCAATGATAGGGAAAACGTTGATGAGATAAATATTTTTTTTTAATTTACAAAAACAATAATAATAATAATTGATTTGTAGAAATTCCACCATAGGATAAAAATATATACAAATTAGTGATATGTATATTATAATTATCGAAATGTCATGCCGTTCATAAAAACTCGTATGAAGGTCTGTTCAAAAAATTTTTCAATTTTTCAATTTTTTATTAATGGTGCTTACTAACAAGTTATTGAGACTTATCACCTTCGAAGTATTCTCTCACTTGGTTTATACACTTTTGCTAACGACGTTTCCATTGTTAAAAGCAATCCTGAAAAGTTGTTTCTGGAATTGCTCGTAGCTCCGTTAGCAAATTTTCTTTTACTTCAATTATCGTAGAAAATCTTTGTCCTTTTAACGGATATTTTAGTGTAAGATATAAAAAGAAGTCTACTGGTACCAAGTTGGGAGAATATGGTGGACGAGGAAGCACGATTATATGATTTTTTACTCAAAAATCACGAATTAACAGAGAAGAGTGTGCTGAGTCATTGTCGTGATGGAGAAACCATGAGTTTTTCTTCCACACTTCAGGCCTTTTTCTCGAAGACGTTTTAATATTTCTAGATTAGGTTAACAGTTTGTTCTCCAGGTAAAAATTCGTGATGAATAATTCCCAGGTTGTCGAAAAAAACCGTTAGCATAACTGACGTTTGATCTGACCTAACGACTTTTTTGGCCTTAAAGAAAATTTACCAACCAACTATGATGATTAGACTTTTATCTCAAAATCATAGCCATAGATTTACGTCTCATTTGCTGTTATAATTTGCCCCATAAACATGTCATTATCATTCGCATGATCTAATAGTTCTTGACAGATAGCTACGTGGTTGTTTTTCTGATCTTGCGACATCACCGGAGGAACAAATTTTGCTGCAACGCGGTGCATTCCAAGTTTTTCTACCAGAATTCCATGACATGAATCCTCAATTTTTTTCGCAATTTCTCGAACATTTCTCGGTCTATTAGACCGCACAATTTCATTGACTTTTGTTACATGAGCATCGTCTGTCAATGTCGACGGACGTCCTGAACGTGGGTTCGTTATCAACTGATTCCCGACCGTCTTTAAAATGTCTAAACCAGTTGTAACACTGAGTACGTCCTAAACACTGATACCATAAGCATTTTGCATCATTTTGTGAATCTCAGTAAAAGATTTACAAAGTTTAATACAAAATTTAATATTAATCCGTTGTTCGTGAATATTATTCATCTTAAAAATCGCGCAATACATAGAACTCGTATACTTTAAGCGTGCTCGTTAACGGTTAGATAACAATAAACATTTGGGATTTAATTGAAAAAATAGCTGATTATCTCTATTTTATTTTAATAGAATAACATTTACGATAATGTAATTTTTCTATTTTTGGAAACAATAGTTCAGGAACTTTTTAAATAGACTTCATATTCTATAAATTCATGTTTTAAATAGTCCACAGCAGTTAATTTAGAATTTTAAACCTGATTATTAATTTTTTTTTATAAAATAAATAAATTATAAATTTTAAAATAAAATTTTGTAAATAACGACATTCTATTATCTATAATCCTTGAGGTGTGATGCAGTATTTGACTGTAGCACTGAATGGTGTTGCGGTCAATCACGATATGGCGTGCAAGCTCTCAGATAAACTATTAGCGATGAAGCCATTATGTTCCACTTATGAAAATACGTACTCCAAAAATTAACCGTACCATTTCCTACTATAAAAAAAAAAATTCCACATTTAATGACAGTCGTTGCCAAAGCTTTATTGATAATAATAATTTAAAAATAAAAATTATTTAATCCAATAATTTAATGGAATAATAAGAAAATGTATTAGCTCATGTAAATGATAAATAATTTTGTTGACTGTAACTATTTTTTTGAAATTTTATTCAAAACATTTGACCAAAACTTTTTTTTAACTTATAAAATTGTTAGTTACCATTTTTTATTAATAGATTCGCATATAAATAGTAATGAAGGAAAAGTTTTTGATATTGACGATGAATTTTTAACCAATCAAGATTTGGTAATTCCCCAGTATACTTTATCCGAAGGGTTTAAAACTTTACTGTTTAGATTGCAAGTTGAAGATCAAGAAAACAGTCTAGTGCAGTATAATCCAAATATGAACGCAGTATTTATTAACACCAAACCTGATATGTTTAATACAATATGCTTACGATTATACAATTTGTTACGAATTTAGTGCTATGTAACCATAACTATGGATGGATTACACGCTGAAATCGTTGGTAGTCCTGTGAGGTCTGTTAGTAATTCTGATTTAGTTACTTTGGATGCATCACTATCACACAACCCCAACGAACCGAGCCATAAACAAGACCAAGACATATATTATATTTGGCGTTGTGACGTAGAAGCGGATGATGTTAATTGTAAAGAGCACACGACTACTAGTAAAATACAATACAATTATAATGAACTTACGGGTTTTGGTTTACACCTAGTTTGCAATTTACATATTACTGTTCAAACGTTTTAGATCGCACACGCAAACTCTCAGGGCTTTTGAACAAAGGTAAAAAGTACGTGTTTAAGTTGATTACACGAGTAAGTAAAGAGTACGCCGAACGCGTCGGGAAAGCAAAAGATGGAACTGCAGAAATAATATTGTTACCAAACGCGTTTATCTTAGATATCAGTATCAAGTGAGTTCTATATAAATGAATAAAGGTTTTTAATAGAGTAAATAAAAAATAAAAATTAGTGTTGGTACTGTAGAAGTGGTTATTATTATAAATAGTCTATGATTGTCTTATTATTGTAGTAAATATGTTAATTTAATGCGATTTTTTTTTATAATACCTATCTAATTAAATGAAAAGTTAACATCGGAAATAAGTTATTTACATAGATTATTTATGTTTTATTAACAGATGTGTGAAAAATTGTAGACATTTATCTAGTCCATTAGAAATAATTTATTTAATGGCCGAAACCAAGTGTAATAATAATTGCTCACTCGAATGGTATTACAAAGAACATTCAGAAGCTACATTTATTTCGGCAAAAAACATAAGGGATCTTGACACACCACCTCACGTTTTTATATCAATAAAAAGTTCATTGGACTACAATAAAGTGTACACGTTTAAAGTAAAAGGTTTGAAATAATAAATAGTATAATATTATTTAAACAATTATAAATTCGTGATGTATGATTTGTAAATAACGCAAACTAATTATCTCAGGATTCAAAATGGTTATTCTATAAATAATACAAATGAATAACAACCTTCAGCTTTTTTTTTTGAGATACGACCTTAAAAAAATATTTCTTTAGGTTATACTTGCGATTTTTTTTGTGGGAAGTTCATATGCCGTTTACAATAATAATATTATATTATGTCTTATCTACGTACCTGCAAGTTTTTTGTTGTGTGGAAATGCATAGGTGTCAATTAGTGTCAATTAGAATGGATAGTCATTGTGTGGGGGGGTTCACCTGTCACCCCACCACACACCGAAAAATTCTAAAAGGTCAATGCTAACCATGAAAAATTAACTTTTTTGGTAGTCAAAGTTTACAATACACTTATTTTGCAACCCCCCCTCCCCCCACACACACATCAAGAGTCAAGATAACCTTAGTAAAATTTAAAATATTAATAGAAATAAATATAACAATCAAAAGTTATAACATTGAATAAAACATTTTTTAATCAAATATTTTACAGTAAAATATTATTTTAGAAATAATTAAGTAAAAGAAGAACATAACAAACTTGTTAAAATACTAGTAGTCAGGGCCGTAGCTAGAACAAACCTGATAGCTGGTTCAGTTACGTATTGCTCTGCCAACAAGTCAGCTCTGGAAAAAATGGTCTAACAAACCAGAAAAGACCAACCAAATTCAGCTATTGACATACATTAAATGTAATTATAGTATTTTCCAAACATATCTTTTCTTTGAAGCTTTTAGCTACATTGCCAGTTTCAACTTCTACGCCAGAACGTACATTTTCAACCATGAAAGATTAAAACTATTTATGCAACTCAACAGGCCAGAACGACTTACAGGTTTAGCTCTTGAGTGTTCATAGGCAAATTCATATACGATCCGGATGATTATTGATCGTTTCGCCAAAGAAAAACCGACAAATAGATTTTGTGCTATAAAATATAATATATTATAATGCATTAACATAGTAAAATGTGATTTTTAAATAAGTGTCTTTAATTACTTAAAATGAAAATATTATTTGATTTAAACCCCGAA
>NW_020271059.1:507844-559081 GCF_002803265.2 Melanaphis sacchari | reverse complement strand
GAAATATTTTACAACAATAAATTAAATTTATATAAGTAACTTATTATATAATACTTACCATGTGGCCATTTGGGTACCCAATAATATAATAATATGTTGATAGCGATTCTATAATATAGGTAGGTATATAATATAATTATATAATATTATACATTATACATAGATAAGTCATACAAGATTAAAGACGTTTTTGACAGACGAAACGTCTATAAATACTAATATATTATCGAACAATAAATTATGTTCATCGATCGTATTGTAGCAATACGTAACTGAACGAAGTACACTTTGGGGGGGTTGAACCCCTAAAACCCCCCCTCATATACGGCCTTGCTAGTAGTAGTTATAAATGGATTAGCACCAAAATATTTTATTCATTATAAAATTAATAATTCAATTGAATTAATTATAATACTATGTTAAAACATAATAAATAAAATGACAATATTAAACGAAATAAATTTCTTTTATACCTATTGCATACTATATATTATTATTAAAAAAATGTGTTTACACAGAATAATATAGTAACGATTAGTTTAATTTTATAATTATTCAAAATAATATCAAAAAAAATATCAAAATTTAATTATTATTTTGATTGGAGATCTTTATAAAGGAATTATAAGTAGATGGGATAAACCCCTAGGAACACAGATACAATAAGTCCTTATGTTTTGCCTTTTCAATAGGTAGTTTCTCCTTATATGCTCTTAATGGCTTATGAGACTGAAACCTTTATATATATATATATATAAAGTTATTAGAAATCAATTTATATCTTAAACGCAATTGAAATGGATTTTCAAATGAAACATAAATTTCTTTGACACTTTTCCACTTGATTAAATTACCATTAGTAGATATTTTGAAATTAATTTTTTTATCCTCCACTAATCCACTAAAAGTTTGAAATCCAAAAATTCATCATTAGAAACTTCTTTTACTATACATTTATAACCAGTAACTTTTGAGCAATTTACTAAGGTTACCAATTGTGCAAGTACATAAATAGATTTTTCCTTTTTTGCACGTTCTACACAAAAGTGTATACTATTCCCTTAATTTTGGGTATGACCTTGTTCTAGAAAAGTATGATTTATTTTAACTTTCAAAGTGAAGGAAGCATATTCCCACGTAGAATAAATAAATCGGTTGTGATTTTGATCTCCGCAATTATCTGAATAAAAACAAAATTCTTTATACCCCTTCTCCTTCATTGATTTTATAAATTTTAACAAACAAGTTTCTATTTTGTTGGAACCTCTTTTTCCTTCTGACTCGTTTCACATGTAACAATGTCCTTGTTTATTTGTAATGTCATAAACCGTTAAGTTATAAACAGAAAATTTTCTTTTATAGTAATAACTACTATTAACCTCACCTTATGGTGTTGTTAAAACTTTTTCTAAATTGAAAACAGCCACACAGAGTTCAGGATTATTAATTGCTAATAGTTAATTAATCACTGTTTTTTTTTTGTCTCTGGCTATATCTTTACTTTTTAAATGATCTTTGTATTCAGTTTAAAGTATTAACTTTTCTTTTGCACTGGCAAGTTTGAACTGCTCATATTTGTCACAAAGATCTTTTTTTGGCTTGAAAAAAACTAAGATTAAACGTATTAAAAATATCTGTGTATTGTCTAAGTGTAGTATTTTGAGCTGTAACACAAACCGATTTTTCTATTACCCATTCTATATAAAGTCTATGCATTTTTGAAATCGATAAACCTGATTCCAAATACTCTTTTTGAGAATCAGCTCTTCTATAGTGTGATTCAACCACAAGAAACAAAAATATGTTCTTTTTACAATCTAATACTTTCCTCTGAATTGTATGTGGTCAATTCAGATGTTTACCTATCTGGTCACTTGGTATTACAGGAGACTTACAGTTTTTGAACAACAGTAATTACTACTTTTTCAGATATAGACAGTGTTCTTAAAAACATTATCTTGCAAACTTAAATGTTATTATTATTAATAGGTAAGAAATACTTTCGAGAATATGCTTTACGCGACGACTTAGTTGATTTTGATGCAACTTTTTTTGAAGTGTTCTAACATATCTGGCTATGTAGTTCCACTGTCGACTGTGATCCCCTAAGCTCCAGTATTCACTGAATATTTTTTTATTTAAATCTTCACTAACTTTATCAAAACATATTAATCTATATGTATATGGTAGACCCATTTTTATTGCATTTTATTTTTTACTAGATCGATTTTTATGTTCTATACCTATATTTAATTCAGCCTTTGCTCTAATATCCTTCCAATCTAAAACTTTTCTTTGACGTTTTCTCTGAAGTTTTTTTTGGGGGGAATCATAACACGTTTTTTTTTTTTTATATATTATTCACATTATTAAACTCCTACCATAAAACAAAATAAAATTTCAACCTTAGAAAATAAAATGTGTGTTTACAAATTCATAATATTATACTGACATGACTTAAAGTAATTTACATAATTTAGAGCTTCATCAACTAAATTAAAATTTTCCACTTGTGGCGTATATACTCTGGATATTTATCACTATTATACTGTTCACTACTGCTATCATCAATGCATAACAAATCCTATAGCTGAAAAATGTATGTTTAAAAAAACTACTCCTATTTTTATACTTTATTGAATAAAACATTAATTTAACATTAAGTGATTAAAATATATTACCCGATTGATAATTAACTGGCATATTATTATTAGCAGAAATAAGATGATTATTGATATCAATATCACTACTTAAATTGCCTTAATAATAAAGTCTAATATACTGTCAAAGTCGGTATCAATTAAATCCATATAATTATTATTAATTTCCTGTTAAAAAAATAGAAAATACTATAAAACAAACGTAGTCTACTTTCGAAACAAAAATTTCATTGTTTTAATATGTTAAATTATATAGTTTACACTGTTATTGTAAAACTAAAATTTGTACTTGCACCATTTATTTCCGTAAACAATTTGTTTTTCATAATATAATATTTTGTGTCGTCTTCCGAAATGGATAATACAATTATGATGACAATAATATTATTATAATAACTCCTTTTTATTATAATATTACATTGTACTATACTATTATAATTCTATAGTAGAAAGAAGTTGTAAAATTAGTTTAGTAACTTGGTACTTAGATAGTTATAATTAAATTTACTTTTTAAATTCAAGTATTTACTTGTTATCAAAGAACAGAGCATTGTATATAAACATATGTCTGTTTTCGAGGGAAATACAAATATCAATAAATTTCAAATTATGTAGTATCTAACCTCTTTGGATAGCTAGAGATACGATAGTTTTCGTGGGCGATAGACAAAATTATTGCCTATACGAATATGGTCATTACTAAAAATTGAAAAAAATCGAGATACGACGTTTTTCGTTGCGGTAGGTGAATTTTAAACTATTTGACGAACACTAATACTATAAATAATCGAAATTATCATACAATTTAATGCAGATATCATGTGAGTAAATTGGCATGTAAAGTCTTAAGTTTTTGACAAACATTAAGAATATCTGTCTTTCAAGATATCTTAAATGTTGTTAATATAAAATAGAAATAATATTGGTGATAAGTGTCCCTCCCCTTTAGGTAACATCTGATATGATATAAATACAAAATGAAACAAAAATACCTACTTAATTTTACTTAATGAGTTTTACTGAACAAGTATGATTCAATCGAATGTATCATTTTTTTAACAATATCATTAGGTACATTTTATTTATTTATTTATTTTTTGCTAAAATGGACAAGTCAACACTGTCAAATGCTTTTCTAATGTCATTATACTACATTTTCCCATGTACCTTTGCTAATAATTTTATTATTATTATTTTTTTTTTTTATTGGTTAGACTCTATTTCCGACCAAGAAAGCTCTATAGCTATCAGAACAGCAGCTGCACCAATAGCTGGAGACTGTCACTTAATACCTACTTCGGGTATTGCTGGGAAGACGTTGTTCAATTTAACTTGCTCACGATTTTTAGATGATGTGTTTTACTATTATTACGAAATGTATGAAAATATAGACGACCGAAGTGAATTAAGTATTAAATTAATTATTTTATCAGTTATTATTACTGTTATAATTTAAAGATTATGTATGTTAATATTTAATAAAATATTGATACTCAACTTAATTACTAATGACTTAATAGTATATTTTATACATCCTAATAATCTAATATGTATTCATGTAACGCAGGTTTACTCATAGACTGGGGATCTAATACATTAAATAATATTATACTTCCAACATCCGGTAAAATAGGTGTCTTAGCTGTTAGTTCATTTGAAAAATATGCATACGTCAATATAAGTGTCCAAGTAATTTTTTATATATTATATTATATTTTAATAATCATACTTTATTATGTTGTGTATTTTTTTTAAATTAAATAATAAATGTATTTTATAGATATTTAAAAGCAATGATAGTGAATTAGTTAAGATGTTCAAAAGGATGAAAGTCGAATTGATCAACGGTCACACATCAGGTGTGAATACAAATACATATTATTAACAAGTTTTTTTGTGTTTGATTTAGTATCTAATAAGTTAATTAATTCTTTATAAGAGTATAAGATACGACATATTTTTACAGCAACGGTACGAATATTATCATTAATATGCGATATACTTATTGATACTAGAAAGGCAGATGGATTTGCTGTTTTAATGAACACTTTATCCAAGGTACATAAATTATTAAAAAAATAATATACCAGTTTTGTGAAAGAAAAATCATTTTTATTTTATTCAATTCGTATAAGTATCACCTGTTCTAGATTCGATCAAAAGGGTGTATTTCATGTATCGAACAAATGGCTTTAGCTTTAACAAAAGTCGTCTATACGTGTTCCGTAGTTAATGGACATAAAATAAAATCTGCTGATGCTCTGGCAATATCGACAAATCTTTTACATATCACGAATAATCTGTTCGAATATTTGAAAACCCTAAAGGGTGATGATATTGAGGGAAAGACAGAACGAATTGAACGGATCTTTAAGTATGTTATGTTAAATAACTATAAACTTGAGAATAATATCATTATTCTCACTATTAATAATATAACTAACAAAATTAAATTTACTCTATTGTTTTTTAGTTACCTGAAGAACATTGTTGACGTCTTAATTAAAGATACTGACCCGGTAATTTACAACGACAATAGTTCAAATATTCAGCGATATTTTTGGTCGTCATTGGATAACGTAAAAATAATTTTTTAAATATTTTATTCTAATAAATTTTAATTTTACTTTGTTTTATTCGTAGATGGTCTTAACAACACAAAATATTGAACATACATTAACAGTATTCGGTGAATCGATTTTATTACATCAATTTTTATTTGAAAAACCAAGAATTTATGAAAGTACAGAATCTTATTTTTGGTCTAACGTACGTCTTATATAATATTTACGAATTCGCAAATAATGATATATCTATTGAACAAGTTTATTTTGTTGGGTACGTCGTATACTGTATACGTTTTTAAATTATTTTAGATTCTTGACGCCGACAAGTTGAAGAAACAAAATAATACCATTAGTTCCACCTTAGCCGAAGAATTATTGACAGATAAAAGACAAGCGTGGGGGCTTAAAGTATACATTATTTTCCTATCCTTTACTGCATAGCACTTAACGTAAATTAATATGTGTGCCATTATGTAGATATTTGAAATAGATAAAAAACTAGCGGTTTGGACCCATGCTAAAAACTACTCGAATGAAGCCAATTCAAATATAAAATACCTTGCATTGTCATCCTACGACCAACCCATAAATGGAAAGTATTTAGGACTAATTCATGAATTCATTTCACCAGTGTTAATAACTTTTAATATCACTGAAACTATGAATAAATTCAATAACTATAAAGCGTATACAATAGTTGTACCTGCTGTTGGTTCTAAACAAATAGAGTTTGACAAAGCTATACGAGTGTTCAAATTTGACATGACAGAGATTGGGGCGGTTATCGTAACGATTAAAGATTCTTCACGCAGTTTACTGGTATGAGCAATATTATTTCGATACGTAGACATTTGTTGTATGATTGTGTGCACTTAAATTTAAAAATAGGTCACGTGGACTAGGAATCGTAGACCAGATTCGGTATTGATGGCTGATGAACAATACACTACAAAAATATTGGCAGGTGACAATTGTCAGATCACATTTCAAACGAACAAAGATTACCAAAACGATATACATTATATTGGTATATTTACAGATATAATGGTGAGTTAAATCACAAAATTTAAAATTTAATGTAACAGCTCTTGGTATTGTCCCCGTACATAATATTATGTATCTATAGGTATGTTGTTTATCCAGTCTAACTTAAATTAACACATTAACCACCTTATGACTGCCGGCGATCATAAATTAATATCTGAATAAATGCTTGTAGATTTTGTGGTGCTATAAAAATAAATCTTTAAATAGTATCATAACGTATAGAAGAACATAAACATTTTTTTAAGATAAAAAACATAATATTTTGTTAATTTTAACCTTTGAAAATTACAATATTTATATATACTCTTTTACAGTACTTGGTATATAAATACAGTTTATACCTAATATTAACCCAATGTTGTCGCGTCTTTTTTTCGTACTTCTTAAGTCGTCTGGTGAAAGATTTTCTTACTTTCTTTAACGTGTCATAAAATGTGTTTTAAACGATCAAAACATATTTACTATATAAATGAGCACTTATAAATATACACATTACACATTACAATATTAATAATCGAGCATTGATATATTTGATATATTACTGTAATTACAAAAAATAAAATAAAATCTTTTATTCTTAAATTTGCGTATTACAAAATAAATACAGAAATCGCGTATGATTGTAGTATGTTTTTTTTTAATTGGATTTAAACATGTTGTGCAATTTGTCTACCGTAATAATAAATATAATTACAAATATAAAGTATTTTGATCATTAAAATATTAAAATTGAATGAGTATATTACCACTGTATATTAATTTTCCTTTTTCGGACAATAATAAAATTTTGCTTTTCCACTTGTACCGGTTCCAGTTTCTGGGCTTGAAATGATTCCACTAAATTGTGTTATTTGTTGTCTTAGATTTGATATAATCTAAAATACCAGAATATTATATTAATAACCAATATTTACTATGATTTAAGTATCTTATACAGAGTAATTCATTACACACAGAACACATTTCATAATATAGATTTGATATACCTATGTACAATGTACATATAATTATAAATATTGTTACGCTAAGTTGCTAAGTGTTTGTCCATATGAAACTAGTTCCGTGTAACTTAGGTACCTATCCATTTCGTGAAATGTTGTCCAAATAGCAGAATTACACGTATTTCCATGTATTCGTTTGAAGATTCGTCTGTGGATGTCTCTTTTAAAAATGTAGATATAATTAGTTAATGGTAACTAAAATAAGATACCTACATAAGTTTTTGATTGTACATTAGGCAGGTTTCATGTAAAATTATATCAATCGTAGTGCCTGATCTTATTGTTAGCGTAATTGGACAATTATTCATTATTAAACTAAGAATGGTTCGAAAAAAATTTACAAGTGGTTTTGAATATTTTCCCAAAATATTGGCATTTTTTGATATCCTATACTTGACATGAATATATCACAACCGATAAAACGTTTCGTATCAGCTAATCAGGGCCGTCGTTACGATTTGCGAGGCCTTAGGCAATATCTAAATTGTGAAATGCGAGGCCCCATATAATTTATCGTAGAATAAAACCATTAAGATTTCCCATCAATAATAGTAATAATACTATGAAAATTAAAAGCGTGGATAGCTTTTAAGATTTAGGGAACATTTATTCTTCCGACTTACCTACGTCTATAATATGACCAAAAATGTGTAATAAGTATCCCTAATATATGTGTACAATTAAATCCTACAGGTAGTTACGTAAAGTTGATTAGGTATGGGAAGTCAGTCAGTCAGGACATCTTATTTTATGTATCTATAGATAATAGGTTTAAAAGAAAAAAACAAATTTATTTAACAAAAAATGTAATTAAAGTGCTAAACTTCAAATAAAACATTATAATGTACAATTCATTAAAAAACAAAAAATAATACATTTTATTGCTTATATTATATAATAATTATACATTTTTTTGATCATGATTCATGATGCAAAATTAAAACATTTTTTTCCTTGATTTTTTAGCTGCAAAAGCATCAATTATTGAGTCAAAATTGAGTTCTGAAGCCATTTCATTTTCTATGGATAGCATTGCTAATCCAGATAATCTGTTTTGAGTCATTGTATTCCTCAAATATGTTTTTATAAGCTTAAGTTTTGAGAATGACCTCTCAGCACTAGCAGAAGTAACTGGAATTGTCAAAATGATTCGAAGAGCAATTGAAATATTAGGAAAACAACTACGAGCTTTTTTTGTCAGTTCCAATGCTTGTAAAGCTGTCATGTTTTCTTCAACCAAATTTCGAAATAAGATTAATTCTGTATACAAATCTACCGCTTCAATATCTTTTGAGTCACCAGAAGACAAAATATTTTGTAAATCCTTACAATATTTCATTAAATCTTCATCATTTGTTTCTTTTAAATTCTTTATATTAAATAAAAAACCGAAGTTCTCTTCATACCACCTAAATTGTATAAATCTTTCTTCCATTGAAACAATAGCCAGGTCTAGAATAACAATAAAATATTCTTGTTTAAATATTTCTTCACCATTATTCCTGTGTAAATCATTATTCCTCTCATAATCAAACATTTTTTTAGCTTTTTTATATCTTTTTTGAGCAAATACTGGTTCAACATCTAAATCTTTTGCTAATTCATTAGCTGTGATTTTCGCATTTTCAAATCCATGACAATTTGTTCTGTACTTTTTTAAAAAATCTAATAAGCTATTCAACATACTCGTCGATATTTGCAAATTGGTATTTATAGATTGTAATGATTTGCTTACCATATTTACTTGCACCAAAATATCATACCATATAACTAGACTTAAAATAAATTCATAGTCACCAATTCCATGACTAACCAAAGAATTGGCTTCGCTCTTAGTTTTAGGGTCATTTGTAACTTCTGAAACCTCTTCTAATGCTTTTATAACTCCAGGTATTTGATACCGAACAGCTTTAATGCTTTCCACTCTGCATTCCCATCGGGTTTCAGATAAGGGTTTTAATGTGAGTTCTTGGCAATGTTTTTTTAAAATGCTCCAACGTTTTGTTGAAGAAGAAAACAAACAATATATTCTCTGTATTATTCCAAAAAAACTAATTGCCTTTATGGAACTTTTGGAAATATCTCCTAGTAATAGATTTAAGTTGTGTGATGCGCATGGAGTAAAAAATGCTCTACAGTTAAGTTGTTTGATTCTGGACTGTACACCTTGATATTGCCCCTTCATATTTGATCCGTTGTCATATCCTTGTCCACGGCAGTCCAGAAGGTCAATATTATATTCTTGTAATTTTGAAACAAGTAAGTTTGCTAAATGTAAACCAGTAGTTGATTCAACGCTTATGAAATCTAAAAAATATTCTTCGATTTTTGGTGCTGAAGTTTCGCTTTCTAATTCTAAATTAACTATTCGAATAATCAATGAAAGTTGTTCTTGGTGACTTACATCCGGGGTGCAATCCATCATAATTGAGAAATATTTTGCACCTTTTATTATTTTAACTATATTTTCACGTACTTTACTCGACATTTGTTCTATCAATTCATTTTGAATTTCTGGTCCAAGATAATGATCATGAGTTTCTTGATTATTTATTCTTCGAATGTGTTCTGCCATGACATCGTCGAATGATGCCATCATTTCGATAAGCCCGAGGAATTTTCCATTATTTTTTGTACAAACTTTATCAGATGAACCCCTAAATGCATCATTGTGTTTAGATAAAAATTGCACGGTACATATAATTCTTTTAAGTACGTTGCGCCAATGGTTCTTTTCTTTTTCCAACATCGCTGAATGTTCTTTGTCAATTGTTTGTGATGACAATAATCTTGTTTTAAGTTCTAACCAATCTTTAAGTGATTGACAATGATTAATCGATTGTTCATGTATTTTAAGAGAATAACTTATATTTTTCCAATCGTTGATACCGTTTAAAGATAAGCCACTAGTACAATTTTTTTTTAAAAAGAGTTTGCAGCAAAAGCAGTAAACACAATCCTTTTTATTTGAATATATTAACCATTCTCTATCGACGCGTTCACCGTTAGACATAGTTCGATAGAAATGATAAGAAGTAAACTTTCTTGGTGGGTTTTCATTATTAGCAGGAAACTCTTGATGTGTATTTCTTTTTACACCTAAAGATACAATATCTATTCGAATATTATGAGTGATTTCTGAAGGCCAACATCCAGGATCATTTAAATCATAAACATATCTATCGTTCAAAGTATTTTGTGTTTCTTGAACGTCAAGAGGTGATGTAAGATTTTGAACATTTTGCAACCCAGTAATATTTTTATTTACATAAGACACTTCCTGAACTTGACAATCCACATCTGTGTTTTCTATTCCATCATTCTTATTAACCGAGTTTACTCCGTCCAATAAATAATGAACATCAAGAGATGGTGTAAGATTATGAACAATTTGCAACTCAGTAATATTTTCATTTACATTAGACTCTTCCCGAACTTCACAATCCGTATCTGTGTTTTCTTTTCCATCATTTTTACTAACCGAGTTTACTCCACCCAATAAAGCTTCATTTTTTTTACTGACAAACTTTTCAAAACATCCACGTTGTTTTTGCATGAATGCTTCAACTTTTGCTTTTTTCAACCGTTTTTGATGACCTGAAGGATGTGATCTAAATTTATCACGATCACGACTAGCCATAATTACCAATAATTGAATAATTAATAAATAACTTCCTGTGTTTCTGTAAATTATAATATGTACCTAAGTATCAATTTTTTATCTAATTGTATCACTTAATAATAATAAAATACTAATTTTGAATTATACATTTAATTATTGAGTTTAAAATATGGATACTAGCCACTAGGGCCAGATTTAGACTTCTGGATTCCCGAGGCAAATGTTTTTTTGATGCCCCTAGTAGTCAACCAATTAAAAATACCTAATTCATTTAAATATAGCAATAATATTAAAATAATTGTAATAAAAGAGCACACGACACAAAAAATAAGTTCTTTTTATTTGAAAGAATGATTAATTCTAAGAATAATGTTAGAGGTTTTACATTTCTACTCGCATTATTCAATATGTTATGAGAAATTGAAAAAAGACGCGGTGCGTCATTGGACCAGTCTCCTCGTAATTACCTATCTTATACGTGTAAAAGTTTCTCGCTGCACACAACAATTTTAGATTTATTAACCCGAATATTTTATTTTAGATTCTGAACGGAGTGATGAATGTATTGATTTTACAATGATGTGTGTTTTTTTTTTTTTGTGTCTGACGACAACATTTGGAGCAGTAAAAATGCTTCGATTTTGGACTTCAGCCTCTCTTTGAAAAGGAAATTGAATCTAGTTGGTACTTTGTGGGTTCAAAAGTAAAAAATTTTCAATATTTTTTAAATGAGTCGGGAAAAACCCTAAAAAAATGACAGAAAAACGGGAATTTTTACGCAAAACCAGTTTTCGACCAAATCGAATTTTTTATTTTGCTATAACTCAAAAACTAATAGATATAAATACTTGAAATTTTCACCAAATGTTTATATTACCGTTCTCCATACACAGTTAAATTTTTAAAGAATTTAGACTTTTTTTGAACTATTTATAAACAATTGAAATTTTCCTTTTATTTTTATTTTTTATTTATAAATGTTGATAAAAAAAATTCAGCTGGAACAAATTACTTGAAAATTTAATTGAAGGGTCCACATAACTTGTTCTAACTCTCATTCAAAAATTTTAAAAATACATAGGCACAATTTTTTTTTATTAGCATTTGAAGTTCAAATATTGACAAAAATTCGTCAAAATCATGAATATTTTTCACTATTTGGTAGTTAAAAATTTATAAATATTTTGCTATCAAAAGCTAAGAATTGAAAATTTAATACTATGCTGTCCATAATTTAAGTTTAGAATAATTATAAAAAAGTTTGATGATTATTCAATTTAAAAAATTTTACGAGTGTTTAAAGTTTTAATTTTAATTTGAAATCAAAAATACACGTGTAAAATAACGATTTACTACTAAATAGTTTTCGATTTTTGTTATTTTTAAAAAATTACTAAACGTAAGATCTTGAAACTTTTACTTAAATGTTTGAATTTTTTTTAAAATAGAATATATGACAATATTTAAATATAATATATCCTAGACTGACAAATCATCTCCGTTCAGAATCGTTTTTCGTATACAATGATACCTATCATTGCATTCAAATTTAACCTACCTTAGTCCGAGGTTCACCCCACCCCCTAATGTACAGCAGAGCGATACTCACTTACCCGCTTTTTTAAATTTAATTTACTTATAAATGTGTGGTTTCATGTGTTTAAGACGATACAAGTATAATAATTTCAATATAACGTTTAGTTTCTTAGTAATAAAAATCTTAAAGGAGATATTTTTTATTTTTTATTTCGTATTTAAATCGGTATGGCGCGCCGTTTAACAAAAATATCACTTAAGATTTTTAATATTTAAACAAATACATTTTATATTGAAATTCTGATATGTACCTACATTTGTAAAATACGCAACCGGGCCTTATGACGTCACGTGGCTAATCTACATTTCTTAATTTCTCATAAAGTAATAATTTTTTTTACATCGGATTTTCACCCAATCATTCCATACAGCGATACTGCGATAGCTACAATAATTTAACATTTAAAATTTAAATAATTTAAAGAAGTTGTTTTTTTGTGTTTCGTGCTTCCTTAAGAATAATCGTAGAACTGTAGAAGTGCATGTTACGGGTTACGCAAAAAAAAGGAATAATTGGTACTATTATTATAGTAGTGAAAATGTTAAAACGCCAGCCACATGAGTCAATGCGATCCGAGGTTTGGTCACCCTTATGATATCTAACATTGTAACATTCAGGCGAGCACGAACTCTGTTACATTACGGCGTTACATTATACCAAAATGCTATCATTCCTATTTTTCATTTTTTCGTCAATACATAAGGTACTTTAGTACTTATATTATGATAAAATTAATTTTTTTAATAACTACACGTTGCTTAACTACCTATATTAATTAACGTCGTCGGTTGTATAAATAATAATATTACTTACATAATTAGTCCGGATCCATCTGCTGCGACTGACGAAATAGAAATGTAAAACAACTCGTCGAATTATATTGACTTAATATTATATTATACTATTTATACTATAATAATCAAATATAAATAATATATGTACATAATATATACATAAGGCTAATAGCTATTAATATCCACGAGCGACGAGCGTACAGCACGGCGTATACCCGTATTGGTTAGCGATAATTACGTTATCTTGATTCTTGACGTGCCACTGGTAAGAGTGTGGTCTACAAGACGTCTACGACGATAATAATACACTAAAAATAATGTTTAGGTACTGGCGGTATTGCACTAAATTTAAACTAAACTACAATACCCAATATAAATTAAAACTCAACAGCATAATATTTGTCACCATACAAAATACAAATGTACATTGTATACCTAATCAAACAAATAATATCAATACAAAACTAAAAAAAATTAATAATTTTGAACAATATTTTGGTATTAAATTTAAGTGCGAATTGCGATTTGCGAGGCCCTACAAGCGCGAGGCCCTAGGCAAATGCCAGCACTGCCTACCCTTAACGACGGCCCTGCAGCTAATGTCACCTGTATATCACTTGTTTCTACTAATTTCTTAGTACAATTAACCATATTTTCAATTATTATTTTATCGTTAATTTATTGATTAAAATAGTTTATAAACAGCTATTCTAAATCATTATATTCATTAGGTGAAAAACAAATTAATTTTTTTTCTAAAATTATTTTTTCTTAGTCATATCATATTATTTATATATTTTATTTGTTCTACGTTTGGACTTAAATTTTTATAAGAAATAACTTCATCAGTTTCAGACACTTTTAGCAGATTTTCATGTAGGTACATTTGTAACATTAAAATTAAAATTTAAGTTTTCTAATTATTGAAAATATATGTTATTTTCAAATAATAATTGATCGTTGTCACCAATACTATTTAATTTTCTTCTAAAATATCACATTCCATTTTATCATAATATCTTCTGTCTTGCTTTTTTAATTTATAAGTAAATTGACACTTCAAACGTACCTATATTATTTGAGTTCTTTAATATAATTCGATTATGTGTTTAAAATTTTATACTTACACCATAATTATTAAAAATAAATAAAACATATGTCTAATGTAATGGATATTGGGTAGTTAATACTACAAATATTTTAGATTGGACACTAATATATATAAGAAAAATATCCATCTAAATAGACATCGGGCTTGTAGTACTATAAAATAATATAACTAGTTGGACTTCAAGATGTTATGATATTATATTACATAAAATACATTTGTAATTGTACATCTTTACAGGTCAGTGATTATTCATCGCCAAATAATTCGAACGATATTAAATTTAACATGAATATGGTTTGTATGCAATGTCTGTGTTGGAAGTATGGTACTTGGTCGTCCAACGGGATAGAGATTGGTCATAATAGTTCGGTTAAAGGAAACATACAGTGTTATGCTTATCATTTATCTATGTTCAAAAGCTCAATTTTTGTGATACCTGACTTAATAAATCCACT
The DNA here is from genome assembly GCF_002803265.2 of Melanaphis sacchari. NCBI lineage: Eukaryota > Metazoa > Arthropoda > Insecta > Hemiptera > Aphididae > Melanaphis > Melanaphis sacchari. Next base: position 544,227 of record NW_020271059.1, on the reverse strand, counting down.
AGATGAAATCCATTTATTTTCAACTATAGCAAATAATATGATTTGCCTAATACTGGTGTCGGTAATTTTTATCTTGTATTTTGTCTTACTGTATTGGTCCAGTGTTAATGACAAAAAAGATCTATACATGGTGAGAAAATTTAACCAGATAGACAATATGTTGTAATTCTAAAATTATCTTTTCAGAACCGTATAATAATTCTTGATGACAACCATATGGGGGAAGATGAAGTGTATTTAATAACCGTATACACGGGACATTTGCTCGGATCTGGAACTTCAGCTAATGTATGCATTGAATTGAATGGAACCATTAGTAAAAGTAGTGTGAGTTTATATAATTATTTAAAAATAACTAACATTAATTTTATTTTTATTTTTATATTTCTAAAAATATCACACGAACCATATTAACAACTTGGCTTATATTATCATATTATGTATATATAAATAATTTTAAAAGTACTTTAAAGTTAGGTTATTTAAAACAGTAATATTTACGCTATAGTTTCCTTGAGTTTATTGACCATACTTAAGTTATTTTCTCGTTACAAGTAATTAATGTTATTACTACATTAAATATTTAAGTTACAAATTTTTTGATCATATGATGTGTTGCTAGTTTTCCCATCCATTCAAGTTTCTAGATTATAATCAAACGCCTGGTCATCCAACAGAACTTTTGTTGAAATTTTTCAATTTAAATCTTCTAATTTCTATAAATTCTATATACCTTAAAAAATAAATTTGTTCTACAATATGTGACAATGAGTTCTAACGTTTTAAAGAGTGTTGTGGTCATACATTAAAGCAGATAAGATAAACTAGATTAATGATATATATTTAGTGTTGTTTTATAAGTAATTATGGACACGGACTCTGTTAATCAACGCATTTTTGCCATTATAACGTGTGTTTAAATTAATTTCATTGTAACCATATTATAACATTTTCAACGCAATTTCAATTTTTCTATTGGGAAATAATGAATTTGTAACGAAAATTTCGTTGTAAGGTCAAAATGGATTTGGATTTAATAATCAATATAATATGCTGTAACATTAAAAACACGTTGTTTCACAATTTCGTTTATATAATTATTAATTACTAATAATGTACAATTGAGCATTATTAACTTAAATTTACTAACAAACTGGAATTTATCTTATCTTTTTTAGTGTATAATTACAATATTTCTTTAAATGTCAGAATTACTGAACGCTTTCTATAATAACGATAATATTTCTAGAAATTACTATATTCCCTAGAAAATGTCTTGAATTCCTTAAGTTGGGATGAATAAAAACTAATGTTTATTTTAATATTGCCGTAGTTAATTCAGAATTTTTATAATTGCAATTATTGCATATGAACTAAATACATTTTCTAAACTAATAACGGTTATGTTTTAAGTTGCGTACACACTTGTAACATTTACGTTTAACGTAACTAACGTAGATGCACTATTTGTAACCCCACCAAGTAACAATCTTTTAATGTGACTTGAATTTTCCGACAACTCGTGGAACGCGATGTAAGTTCGTCGCCTATCAATTTTTGTTACGCCATAATGTTACACCTTAACGTTCTCACATCTATTGCTGTTATGCGTTTACGTAACATTCGGCGTTACGTTACGCGCTAATGTTACAATTGTATACGCAGCTTTAAAGTGAGTTTAGTAAATATTTCCACACAATTATTATATTATCATAATATTTGATGTAATTAATCTGTGACCAACTATAGTCCAAGACACGAAAATGGCTGGTGATCTGTGTGACTCAATTCCGTCACTGATACACTCGCCGCTCACACGGATAACATTTCAACCGTTATTCGCAGAAATATCATCGAATTGAACTAACACTATAAATACATTCTAATAACATATATCTATATATATTTAAATAGATAAATAATAGCGTTATTTGGATTTCCTGAATAATTATCGTTTCGCAAAATCGAGAATACCGATTAAGATGTGAGCGTCGCGCTAATGCTGTAGTTACTAACCGTGCAATATTTTTGCCGCCGCCGTCGATTACGTACACTTGTTTCTATTTTCTTTTTTTTTTGCTATAGTGCTTTATCAATAACCCTTACCGATCAAGTAATTTTGTGATTAGAGGAAACCGAAAGGCGAAGAACAATCTTTAGAAGACTCAGACGATTCCTACCGATACTAACACCTTAGTTTTATAGATCCCGTTGAAGTACGAGAAAACATGTCTGATGACATTTCTGAATCTAAACCTAATAGTACACAAATCGAATACTCTGCAAATATTTCTTTTGAGAAATCGTAGTCCTATAATACAGAATTATTATTACTTAGGTAAAGATAAATTAACAAAATGGTAAAGGACGTCTACTAATGTGCATACTCGCAAACGGCAAACATAACATCGTTTTAAATTTACCAAGCTTAAAACGAGTACCAAGCTCGCAAAGTAAATTCAATTTTAGAGTGTTGGAAATTATTTTTTTATTGATTATACGATAAAATATACTTTCATATATCTTGATAAAATTCGTTCAAAATATACATATTAATGTATGGTACACGGAACATCAGAAACCGAAATAAACACGCTTTTTGGACTGTTATATTTGACTGGTGTTTTACGTAGTAATAATCTCAACCTTGACGATTTTTGGTCAAATAAAATCTCTTCCCCAAAGTACCTTCGAATAGTTATGACAAAAGAGTGATTTTATATTCTGCTAAGAGTATTGAAGTTTGACAATAAGATACACGTGCTTAAAGAAAACAATTTGATAAATTTGCGGCAATTTGTTCAGTATTTGATGACTTTATTCTACGTTGCGATAGCTGCTTTACAGTGAAGAAAAACGTAACTATAGATGAAATACTCGAAGGTTTTTGGGGTTGTTGTAGTTTTTGGCAATATATACCAAGTAAACCAAATAAATATGGTATACAAATTCATGCCATAGTCGATTAGGTAAAAAATGGAAGTATATGTTGGACTCAGCCTTATGGGTATTATAAATTCAAAAATAATCCTAAAAGTGTTGTAAAAAGATTAATTGACCCTATTACTAAATTCGATCGTAATTTCATTTTAAAACATCGGTGTAACTTTATGTCCTTGACAAATGATCTATTGAAAAACCATTATATAACTATAATCGGTACATTCCGGAAAAAACAAACGTGAAATTCTTCCTTATTTTTTAGACATCAAAAAAAGAAAATTAAACTCGACGATGTTTGGTTATGAAAAAAAACATATTGCTTACGTCTTATGTGCCAAAAAATAAAATAAAAACGTATTGCTTATTTTCACAATGCTCGAACATGATGTTATTCATCCAAAATCTGAACAAAGAAAACCTCAGGTTATAATGTATTAAAACAGTGTAAAAGATGGCGTAAATTGCGTTGATAAAATAAAGGACGAATACTTTGTGACCAGAATCAATTGCAGATGGTCACTAACTATTTTTCTCTCTATTTAATAAATATGTAGGAGGTATAAATAGCTGAATAATTTTTCAAGAAAACTATGGGATTTATATACATAGTCGAGAATTTCTAAAATCCTTGGAAAAAGAATTGACAAAACCGTTTATGTGGAACGCTTACAGTTGCCTACTTTGCGTACGTGTATTCGACATAGAATAATGAAATTGACTGGTCACACCACGATAGTAAATGTGGTCTTTGAACGTTCAAATACTAAAAATCGTCCGAAATGTGTATTTTGTCCTAAAAGGAAAAATCAGAAGACTGTGGTAAGGAAATATATTAAGAATACAATAATAATATGGTATATAAGTAATCATCGTTTGTAAGTAATATATTGTTTACCAAGTGCGTAATATGTAGCATGCCAATATGCAAAGAACACACCACGAACACATGCGTATCTTGCCGTAACGACAAAAATGAATCAAATATTTCAAAAACTGAATTAATTTAATAAATATTACATTCCCATTAATATTAAGATTTTAATGAATTTTTATAGCATTGTATGTACAAATATGTTTTTTGAATAAAATTGCAGTGATTTATTTTTATTTGGTAAATTATTAATTCTACATTAGAAATATACCGTACTTTTTAATTTGATCAAACAAATAATAATATTATAAAAAATAAAGTCTCAGCACGACGATCATAGTGTCGTAATCGTGTTCAAAATTAAGTGTATGCCAACGACGGATTATCAGTTATTTCCAATCAATGATTATCATAGACACATATACGCCAATTGTGTAAGCATTGTAGGGAGGTAGTGAAATTTGAAAACCTGTAATTAAAGGTCGATTCTTTGAAAGTTGGATCGCGGAGATCACCGGCCTATTTTCGTGTCATAAACTATAGTTGGTTCATTCTTAGCGTTTCCCTGTGTTAGCATGTATTATAAAATTGCCATTATCGTATTAACTATTACGATCCATGCCAAAAAAAGAATGGATTTGCATCCATTGTTAATTTACAAGGTAAAATTATATTAATTTATATAGTGATTAATTTTTTATTATCACTCATAATGTTATACAACCCTTTAAAATGATTGTAACCCATAATTATTTATGAAACCTATTATTGAATTTTTGAAAAATGACTGATTTATCATCAAAAACTGGTGTAACAACTGTTATTAATTAACGTCATACATAGGTTAATGATTATATTTTTATAGAAGTTTTTAGTTTTTCTATATTATGCCAAGAGGACATTATAAACTATAAAATATTATTAACATAAAGTTCAGCTTTTTTACCATATTTACAAATTTTCTTATAGCTGGTTTTAATGGAAATAAATTATCTCGACTTATATGTATTTGATCTAATTAAAATTAATGTTAAAGCCACATTGGCTCCATAGTTTGGATAATTACCCAACGATGCAGCGTTCCAACGATGACTGGTTCATTATTTTTACACCTCAAAGCCTAGGAGAGCTTCAATCAATTCATATTTGGCATGACAATTACGGAACAAATCCAGATTGGTACTGTCAAGAAATCATAGTAACAGAAATACGTAGTAATAAAATTTGGGTATTTGAAGTCGAACGATGGTTTTCAATTCGTGAGCCTACGAAAAATATTGAACACACAATTCACATCTCAAAATCACAAAACAAATGGACAAAAAAAACAAGAAAAAACGTTGAAATGGAAATACGAGAGAATCATTTGTGGGCCAGTGTGTTTATACGGTAGATATTGATTTTCTTGACAATAATAATACGTATGACTAACACAAAACTGTAAACGCAATATAATATTATATATGTTAGATTTAGGGTGGCTAATAAACATAAAAGTAATTTATACAGTTATGTTAATTAATATAATATTTGAACCATAGGCGTGACTAGACTTCATTTACAGAGGCAGCATATTCACTAAACGGCCCAAAAATTTTTTTTTATATTCAAATTTTCCTTAACAATCATAATAATTAAATGGTCTAGACTCTTGATCATAAAATTATTTAGGATAAGTGTTATTAATATAATAATTATAATATAATATTATTGTACATATTTATACATATATAATAATTATTAGAAAATTATTTTATAAAACTAAGCCATTTATTATATTATCAATATAACGCAGGAGTGCAGGACATTAAAAATTTACAAGGAATATATTTATACAATATGCATATATATTATTATTAAAGAGCAAGTCTTCTTTTTTGTGAAAAAGTTTTAAATTCATCAATAATGTCATCTATATCTATATCAGATACTAATTTTTGCTCAATGAATAAAAATAGCAATGCGTTAAGTCGCTCTTGTCCCATAGTGCTTCTTAATTTATTTTTTATAATAGCCATTTTAGAAAAACTTCTTTCACATCCGCAACAAGTTACTGGTATGACAACAAAGTAAGTTAAACATTTATAAAAATTATTAAAAGTACTTGATCTTCCACCAAACGCTAACCAATCTATCCATTTGTATATACATTTTGATGATGTTCCTTTGGGTGTGTCTTGAATATTGGTTAAAAGTTGTATTTCAATTAGTAATTCATGATTTTTTATATTTAGTAGTTTTTCTAAAATGTATAGTCCAGGAAATTGCACATCTAAATCTAAGTTTACAAGTTTACCAATTATAATTATTAAGTCTGTGGTTTCTTGCTTAAACCTATCATCAATTGCTGATATTAATACATCCAATGTTGGTATAAAAACTGTTACTTTCATTTCATCAAACTTTGTTAGGAAATTATAATTAGATTTAGAAAATTGTACATCATATTTTAATTTGTGTGAAATTTTTCTGTTTTTAACTTCTGGTATTTCAATTTTATGTTCTTTACACATTTTTTCAGTATTTGAAAATATAGTTTGAAATTCTGTAGGTAAGTTTTTAAAAGAATTCAATGAAGATCTTAGTGCTTGTATAAGTGAAACCGCAGTCAGAAGTTCTAGATTTGAAGCTTGTAAAGAGCAACTTACTTTTAATGTCATTTGTAATATTGGCTGCATAAAATTTAAGCAAAAAATAAATTCAAATGTTTTAAGTTGATATATTAGTCCATGACCCTTGGCTCTAATTTCAGGAACTAAGCAGTTAGAAATAATTTCATCTAAAACATCTATTAAAACATTTTAATTGTTCTTAATTGCATTAACTGCTTCTGCGCGACAAGCCCATCTTGTCTGAGAACATGATTTCAATGTTTGTAATTTGACGCCATTTTCTTTGGCAATTTTTTCGAAAATTGCATGCCTTGATGGACTCCCTTCTATAAATGAATATACAAATTGTATGGTTCCTAAAAAATCAAATATGTATTTATTTCTTTTGCATAATTTACTATTAGCACAAACTGCATCAATTAATGTTAAATTAAGACAATGTGCATAGCAATGCACTTGCAAAATGTTTTCATTTTTACGTTTACACTTTGCTTGTACACCATTACTACTACCAGCCATAGTTGCAGCTCCGTCAAAGCATACTGCAACTACGTTACTCCAATCCAATTCAAATTCACAAGTAATAATATCATTCAGTGTATTAAAAATAGATTCTGCATTTACAGAAAACAAACGTTTTAAAGTGATAAATGTCTCAATTGGACGATTTAAAATAATATCAAAATAGCGAAAAACCACAGACAATTGTTCATGATGGCCCACATCACTTGTTTCATCAGCTAGAATTGCAAAATGAGTGTTTTTTAAATTTGATTTAATTTTCTTAATTAGTACATTATGCACAGAATATATAATTTCATTTTGAATTACATTACTTAAATAAATTGCATTTTTTGGGCCATTGTCTAAATGAGACTTTAATGTTACATCATATTTTGATAATAAATAAATTACTTCTAAAAATAGACCTTTTTGATGACTGGTACAAGATTCATCGTGACCACGTAATGGTTTACCACTTTTTGTTAAACAAATAATTACATCGATTAAACGTTTCATCACTTCTCTATTTTTTAACCTCTCATTTTCTTTTTTACTTAATTGCAAAGTCACACTGTTGTCAATTATTTCATCAATTGATTTATTAGAACAATAATGATCCATAGCTGCTATACTGTTTATATGGAACTTAGATAATTGGTGTTTCTTAAATTTTGTTGTTGCCCTATACCAACTATTAAACCCTGTTGTAATAAAAGTTTTTTCAATTTGACCACTATTTTTTTCATGACCATTAAAACACCGACAAGAAAAACAAAAGGCCGCATCAGCAACAGGACTATACTCTAACCAACTATAAAGATCATACCATGACTTTTGAAATGATCGCATAGTACTTCCTTGTAAAGTTTTTGGATATATGTTTAAAATTGGGCGATATGGACCTTGATGAATACGTTCTTTAAATTCAAGACGATTTGTTGGCAATTTAATTGTAGGATCATTTACAATTAAATTTGAAGTTATTGGTACTGAAACATACAAACAAATAAATAAAAATTATAAATTGTATTATTCTTTAAATTTGTATAGTTTGACTATTTAGTTTTTGGTCGTAGACTCATAGTAATTATTTTAATATACTATATTAAATAATAAATATCAAATAAATAAATAAATTATTAAATATTCATATTAGGTACCTGTTTTATAATCAATAATGTCTGTCTCATGTAATGTAATGATTTCAAAATCAATCTTACTGTTGTCAATATTATCATGATTAGTAGATTGCACATTTTCATTCTATAAATGTATAAAATTGTATTTGTAGATATACGATTCATAAAATTATAAACATTAAACTCAATGATTATTATCAATTTTCATATTCTGATATTCATATATAATAATATATTATTTATTATAATAGACAATAGTAAATAGATATAAGTGGTTAAATAATAATAAATTATAGAATAATAAAAAAATATTAATCAACTTACTGAAAGATCAACTTCATCACTTTGTACTATTTTATTAGATACATTATCTGTACGATTTGGATCAATATTATAAGCAATTGATTCCTATAATTGACAATTAAAAATTATTATTTTAATATTTATTGGATTAAATGTTAAATTTATATGACTTTTCAATATTAATTATTACTTACTGGATAAAAAATTGGACTAGGACACTAGGATCATCTATTATATTTTCATTTTCATCTTGACTTTTTTTATTTACTAAATTTACCTTATTATTGAATAAATCTTTAATATTATGACACAATTTAGCTGCCTCTATTAATTTAATTTTTTTTTTTTTATTTCGATCTTTAGCAGCTCCTCCCAATTGTTTTTTTATTATTTTTAAAAACATCCATGATACGGCTATACGAGTATACGAGTATAATGATTACAATAAATTTATAACTTTAAAGTTTAAATTACATTAATACTACTCAGCGAAATAAATAACAGAAATACTAAATAATATAATTATGTATGAGCATGAAACAATATTATACATGTGTGCGTTGCGTGTTTCAGTGTTTGTCGCGGACATAAAATATTATATCTGTGCCCTGTGGTGTTTGTTAATTCTATCGAAAATATTATACATAGGAATTTCAAATATACCTCTATTAATGCATTCTAATAATTTTATTTTTACACACATTACGATTAGTCTTATTTTTATATCTAAACGCTCCAAACCTGTAATTCCTCGGAAGAAGTAATGCGCAAGCAGTCCCCTCCGGCCCACTGGGTCATTGATTTAAACAATATAATATGAACTGATTACAGTTTACGATTCTTTTTATATTAGAATAATATGTTAATATGTTATATTTATATACAAATATTGCATTTTTAGCAAGGGAAAAACAATATAAAATATCTAATTGAAATAATATTATAATATTTTTCATTTCATAAATTAAATGAAAATCATCGACCTTTTTAGATATTAAAAGTAGTATTATTATTTTTTTAGTATTATTAAGCAGCTTGTGCTGCCCCTGCTGCCCCCATAGTCACGCCTATGATTTGAACACTATGAATATGAAATTATTATTTAATTAATTTACAATATTCAAAAATGTATACAGTAAAACTCGCTAAAGACGTTTTCCCGCATTAAACGCTGTTTTCCATCAGTTCCTAAACAATTCTTAAACTTATCATTGTAAATATAACTTGTTAAGACATTTAATTTTTCTCTATTTAATCGAATAAGATGCTCTTTTGTTTCGCAGAAAACGATACATTTTAGAAATTGTGAGATATTAAAATAGGAATTAATTATAAATGTTGAGTTATGTTAAAATAGAAAACTTCTTTACTTGAACATATTTTTATAACCACAAACAAAAATAAATACTTTTATTAATGTAATAATATAAATTAAAAATAAGAATACAGTATAAATCATTTATAATGGCATATTGGGTGTAATGACCTTAGATTGAAGGTCCCGGCAAAACTCTTATACCGTGTATCCTCTTCATGCACAAAATTATGGTTTTATAGAAAAACAATTGTATCTATGTTAAATTGCCTGAAAAATCATAAAACAAATAATGAAAAAAAAAATCCTACATCAACCCTTCAACGATTTTTAAGGGTTGAAACAATTGGTATCATATGATACATCTGTGCCGAAATGGACCAGAAAAAAAATAGCTCAAGTTTATCAATGAATATTTTTAATAACAGTCTGAATTATCTTATACAGATACTAGAACAATAAAATACAAGTATAACATTCAAAGTTAATAAAATAACATGATATTTTAGTAAAATATTAAAATACATAAAAAAAATAAATATTTAAATAATAAAATAAAAATAATTTTTATAAGAATTTCTTTTACACTTATGAATTAAAAAATATGTTGTATAGACATAACAAAAAATAATAAACTAAAAACAATATTTATAGGAAATTCAATCTCAAATGTTCACTGTGTTTTGGTATACCAACTTTCCATACACACTGAGCAAAAAGAGAAATCGCATTTTTTACATAAATACCTAGTTCAGGAAATGTAATTATTATTGTGACATTTTGATGCTTGTTTTTTCATTGTCTTTACAGGATAATGGTTTATACCATCATCATATTGTTCTTCAGGCACTGTAACTTTGATCTTCTTTCTTTTTTTTGGTGGGGTTGGTGTCTGTGTAAGTGACTTTCTTCCTATTTTAGGCCCACTATATCTACCAATTCGAAACATTGTCCAAACTATTGATGCTTTGAAATTAAGAAGTGGAATATCCTGCATTTTCCTCTGTATGGTATCCATGAATTGATAATACTTACATTTAAAAAATGAAAAAAACTCTGAGATACCATTTTTTATTTTTAAATCCATGGGGGTAATGGGCAATCATATGGTCTATTAGGTCCACACCACCTGTGAATTTATTGTATTCGTGTATACTATAAAGTCTACTAACTTAAATTCTATTTCTATCTTTCCTGTCATAATGCATTGTTGTATCTTCAGGTATAACTCCTTTATATGTGAATATTGTATGTACCAATTTGGTATTTTTCAAACGAACTACTGTTATGTTATCATCTGAAATAGCAATAGAACAAAACCTCTTTCCAGCAATTTATCAGAAACCAAATTATTTTCAATACCATGTACTCTATTAATTCTAAGTTTTTCTAAGACATAAATATATTTAACATTAATAAAGTTAAAATAAAATATACAAATTTTTAAATAAAATTTTATGTATACACCTACCTTGACTGCACAGTAGTATCATATAATACCATGTATAATCGTGTGTATTACGAAGTAAGATTAATATAAAATCATTAAAACTATACCTATATAATATAATTCTTTATAACATTTCTAAACTAATAAGTATTAAAAAATAGTTAAACAACAGTTATAAATTAATAAAACTTAACAACAGACATAACAAAAATCGTGTTTTTTCATATTAACGTATTATGATTTTTCAAATATTGATAATATAAAGTGTGTAATATGAGGGACATCGAATATTTCACGGAAGAAAAACTATATAATACGTTGATTATCAGTTTATACAATTAATTGTAAATAATTGTGTAATTTAAATCATTTTACCGCCATAATATGTTATGGTATCATATACCTACATGCATGAGGAGGGTATATTAATTTATATTGATTATTATGACGGATGTTATGACAATTATTTCTGGTTATATTGAAAAAATCTTTTATTTATAATGACTGCCTTATCGAAGGTAGGTACTATTACAACAAAAAATACCAATAATTCCGTTGTTGTTTCGTCCTCAGTTTATTTTAATTTTATCGTCAGTGTACGAGTAATCGTCGTGCAGTTAACTGTGTTTTGTATTGGTGTGTTGAATTTTGTGAAATTTTAAAATCAGCAAACGAAAGCAATTCTCAATTGGAGAACAATTTAATGTCATTTTTTGTTTTAAAAAAGTGAAAAAGTCCAACATGGCTAATGAAATAAGCATAGGTAACTCTATGATTTTTAACATATGGAAAGTTTGAGACAAAATCGATCTAGTTTAAAAACAAAGAATTATCAGTTAAGAAACTTCAAAATTGTACATATACGGATTTAGACACTATTTAATTACGATTATTTAAAAATCAAAGAAATCTACGCATTTCAATTAATGCACAACAGAAAGCCGATGAATTAGCTAAAGGCCTTGGTAAGTATAATTTTAATTGTTCTACTGGTTCGATTCAAAGATTTATATCAAGGCATACTGTTGTGTTTTCAATATTAAGCGGAGAATCAAATTCAGTCAGCGCTGAAATAACACAAAATTGGATCGAAAAGTATGGCCTAAATTACGTAAAGATACATTGATGACCAAAATTTTAGAATGCAGATAAAACTAAATTTTTTTACAAAATTCTTTCTAACTGAAAATTAAAATTTAAAGGAGAAAAATATTCAGGTGGTAAAATTTCTAAAAAACGTCCAACTGTCTTAGTTTCAGCAAGTATGACTAGCAGGGGCGTGCCCAGGATTTCTTTTTGGAGATGGTTTAATTTAACCTTAAAGTTTTAAAGTTAAACTTCAATACTTAGAACAATATATCATTCAAATAAATGTAAGTATATACTGTATTAATAAAAAAAAATTTAATTAAAATTTGTTTAGTCAAAAATAAATTAATAAATTAGTTACTTATAAAATAAAGTCTACGAATATAAAGTACGCAGAAATGTACTAAAGAAAATAAAACCCAAAGATCGTCAAATATTGTATTATTTTTTATTAATTATTATATTATCGGATTTTCCCATAATATTATGTTAATGTATATTTTTTATTTTGTAAATATCATTAAGTTGAAAAAAATAAGCCAGTCAATTTGGGGGTGGTTTGAACCCCCAAAACCACCTCTTTGGCACGCCCCTGATGACTAGTAAAAACAATGAAACTGTTCATAATTAAAAAATTCTATAATCCATAATGTTTTAAGAACATCAAAAATGATTCTACCGGTATCATACTATGAATAAAACTTCAAAGCTTCTATCCATGGTTTTCAATTGCTTACAATAAATACTTATATAATTTAAGTGTTTATACACAACATTAAATTTGTAATAAGCTTATATAAAAAAAATGTATGTACTTACTAGCTGAGTCAATATAAATTATACAAGAAGACAACAATAAAATTTGTCCAAAACAGACACCTCAACAATTCTGAGCAAACTGAACACAATAGTTGAATAGTTTAAATTTCGACCGTAGTACGGTTTAATATTATCAGGGTATCATTAATTGTTATTATTAATAAGATTATTAGTTATTGGCAATTAAATTAACCTATTTACACTTACCTATTAAATTTTAAAATAAAATCTAATGCGGGAATAAAATTAGTTCTTGGTTGAATAAAAATAAATTGCGTAAAATGAATATTACTACGAAACCAGTATTTTAATTTATGTTTATAACTATTAAATAATTGGAAATTAATTATTTCTTTTAATGATATATTATATAATATAACTTTTTGCTTTATGTATTGCTAATAGTATTTCATATATTTTGTTAACTGTTATATATTGTTTTGTGTTATCGAATTATTTATTTATCGTTTTCCATTATAATTACGTTATTTTAATCATTTTTTTTGTCAAATATAACGTTATTATAACGTTTGCAAGCCCTGATAAATTTATTTATTTTTTTAAATAAATTTAATAGAAAAAGTAATTATAATCTATACTATATATAAGAGAAAGTATACTTTACCAATAATCAACGTACAGCCAAAACTACCGTACGGATTTATTTGAAATTTTCAGGATATGTACTTATTACTATGTATAGGCCCAAGAAAGATTTTCGAAACTCCTATGAGTTAAGATTTAGAGACAAAACTGAGTTACACCGTGGCGCCCTAGCAGATAAAATATAAATATACAAATATCGATAATAGTAGGGCTTGAAATGTCAAAATGAAGCTATGTAACTAGGTTACAAAATAAAACAAATATAAATACAAATCTAAATCATGTGGCTAATTCATTATCATGCCGAGAGCGCAAACTCGAATGTATAACAGAAGGCAACAAAATAACACACCAGAACGTTCTCAAACACTTGCACAGGAGCAACTTGAAACGCTTTGAGTATGAATCAGCGTTTAATTATCAATCCGAGATTGGTTATTTAAATATTAAAGCGCTTCAAATTGGACAAATGACTATATTATGTCCTAAGTGCTATGCAAAAATGGAAAGATGAAACCCAAGACTTTGCTGCGCTGACGGTAAAGTGTTTTACCACATGGATCTTCAGACCAATTATAAGTTTAATTGATAATTCTCACCACTCAAAACATCTTTGTAATAACAGTTACATCAACAGATGATGTATTCATTATCCACAAGAATTTCCTCTCTTTCTCCTTCATTTCTCCTCATAAACCTCCTCAACCACCGAACTATGTAACGGTACAAGATTACAAATAAAATCGTTGGGAAATATATATTATAGAAGCGTAATTTTAGGGCCAGCGAAGGAGAAAGATGTTATTCCAGAATTCCCATGATTCCTCTGACTACTCTTTTCAAACGGCTTCAATTCCGTTAAAGGTTCTTTGCCAATACCATAAAGAAAAATTATTTAAAATTGAAGAATTTCAATCCGTTTTCATTAACCGTTTTTATATTTACTGCGATCACATTAAACAAAATATTTGAATAAAATTCTACATATAGTCCGAAGCAAAAAACAACCAATCACGAGGCGAAGCTGTGAACTATATCTATTGATACAGTTACATCAACGATGATGCTATTCATTATCCAAAATTTCACCTTTTCCTTCGATTTCCTCTAAACCTCCTCAACCACCGAACATGTAACGGTACAAGATTACAAATAAAATCGTTGCGACATAATATTATAGAAGCCGATAATTCTTCAGGGCAGCGAAAGGGAGCATTTATTCGCGAATTCCCATGATTCCTCATGATAATTTCCATAATGACTTACCGTTTTTCAAACGCTTAATCCGGTTAAAGTTTTTGCAATACCATAAACAAAGCGCAAGGTCAAACATTCAAGTACGTTGGCGTAGATCTTCGTACAGAGTGCTTACATGGGCATATACGTGGCATTTCTCGAACTGGGACCCGAATCATCTTATGATTTTAATTTCAACAGAAATATAACAAAACATCATATACTGTAGTCTTATAAAATTCTTATTTAATTTTTTTTTCTTCAACTTCAATAAAGTTCTTTATCAACCATAAATAATTATTTTTTATCTTTATTACTTTATCATTTATAACATGAAAATTTCAATCCGTTTTCATTAACCGTTTTATATTTACTTGCCGATCACATTAAACAATAATATTTGATAAAAATTCATATCATGGTCGAAGGCAAATAAAAACCAATCACGGGCGAAGCTGTGACAGGTCGTAGTTAATTTATAAATATTACTTATTAAATTATGTTTAATAATAAATATATGTAAAGCTCAACATTTTAATCACTTAATTTTGTTTTCAATTCTCACAGATGTTCTTCTTAAAACGTTTTAGAAAGTTGATTCCTTGAAGACCGTCTAAAGTGAAAATTTACTGTATTTAATAAAAGTAAGATTTACAACACATACAAACAGAATAAAAGCATTAAGACTTCTCACTTTAACTTTGTAGGAGACATTTAACAGAGTACCTACTTTTAACTCGAGCACACACACACACTCATTTCACCAGGATAACATCTAACGTTCTAAGTTTAACCTTCAAATATATAATATTATATGATATGTTATTTTAAAAATTAATAATATTTTATCAATCGTCATTTAATTTTCACACAACAGTTCATCCGAGGTCTCCTATAACTCGATGCCAGAGCTTAGATGTTTATTCGTGTGCACTATGTTATATTACTGTTATCGAGTATGATGTTTACGAAAAGTTCACAGTAATAATGATAATTAAGACACACATAATAATTATTAATTGTTACATATTTGGCACCCTGTTTAGTGAAGATAAACTTTAAAATTAATGGTGAAATCAAAGATTATATATAGCCATACAAAGTAATAATAATACAGTTCTTATTAACGATCAGTACACAAATGTTTTCGGTAAAATAAATCATAAATTATTTAGAGTTTATTTAAATAAAATATATTTTATTTAAAGTATGTACAGAAAAGTGTAGACTAGTTCAGTTGAATAAGATAACGTACAATACGGGACCGTAAAAGGCAAACACCCGATAATGAATGATTGTGCGTAGTATATTAGATTATTTTCATGAACAAATAATTTTATTTAATTAAATTCAAGAGAATCACTTTGAAAAAGCGTTTGGTTTTATCATTGGGCGTTTGGTTGAAAATAATTATACTATTCAGTTCATAAGAATTATTACAGAACATGTCATCGGAATTATGGTTTATAATTGGATGGCACGTATAACTATATAAATGATTTGAGAGTAATGAAGTTATATAATACTAATCGTTTGCGTAATAATGGCTATTAAAAATAAAAATATGTTCAATAGGACTTGTTGCGTTATAGCTATAATAACGGCATTTTCATAATTCTATATGGCTTAAAATTTGGTCGAGTGAAAAGCCCTGTTGGTTTATTGCCGATAATAATTGAATTTTCATGAATTGTGTCGTCACCGTTTAAGATTATATTGATGGAGCGTGTTGCAACATATTATTCAAGAACAGTGGTGTGTTTACTGTCGGTTTAATTGAAGTTTTGTATACTATATTATTTTTCTAGGACCAACTTATGACGTTTAGGCATAATTTGACGTTATGCAGGTATAGGAAGAAACGCGAACGTTTTTACAAGATGTCATATGTAGAGCGATTAGAAATCACCGAAGACGAATATTTTAAGAACCACTGACCAGAAAACCGGTAGTTAAGATGCAAAAGTTCCTACTGTAAGTATTAGTAGTTGTCACTAATCGATAATTTCACTATACAAAGATTTAGAGAATGGAGAAACCTAATAGCTGACCGGTAAATAACGCTATAACAGAGATGGAATCATTTGCTGGTTTTGATATTAACATCTTTAGTTTCATAATCAGAAAGTATTGTTGTAAAATGATAAATATAGAGAAACCAAATTAGTCCGCATACTGAACATTTGAAGATCAAACAATCGACAAATTACTTTAGACAGTAGACTTGTGTCTCTTTTTCTTATAGTTAATTAATTGAGTTTTGTCTTTGCAGTTTAAAATGTCTTATTGTTTAATTTGCTAAAACTATTACATCTATTGAACTATGCCAGTTTTGGCATCCCACTTAACGACACGATGGATACAACAAAATGTACTTACGATAAATTAGCGTTTGATTTATAATGATTTTGATTGTCTACTCAAAGACAACAAAGAGGATGGTTTGGCTTATACAACAGTAGGTTGATCGGCGGAGGTGGGGTAGATTCCAGACAAAACGAATAAATATAACGGAGAGATTGACCACGGGAATTACATGTCGATGGACAGACACAACAGTACAACTATATCACAATCCGTGGACGTACCAAACCGACTCACCATGAAAACTTTATTTTGTGGTATTTACTAAAAATACAATAAAATCACCTGTTAACACAATGATGGAAACTTTGAGGAAATTTTTATCCATTACAAATAATAAACATACCACCTTAGCAAATGGTTGAACCTGAATCTATACGTTCACTTAAATCGCTAATTCCAGTCGTTGTATGTTTTCAAAGATAAAAGAATCACACTGTGCATAATTGATAGATGTTGTTATGAGTTTGTGCTTATTACAAAAGTAAATGGTTTAACGTGAAATACCTGCTGCAGAAATCGATGGCATCGAACAACGTTCCAGGCAGGTTACGAACTGCATGGTTGGTGGTTTAACAATGGAAATTGACTATCGACAACTTATGAAACAAAATGGTTAGACACGTGAGGGTCAGACAATTTTATGTGAGATTTCAGATCTACTCAATTCGCTGGCGTGGATTTAATAACTGTGATCGAAATACGCGTAATCACTGCCTGCGGGCTTGCGTATACAATTATTACTGACGTGAGGAATTTCGGACTACTAACGTGGTATGATATTTTTGTCAACAATTCACTTATTATAACTACTTATATAAATTTTGGAAAAATAGTTAAAACATCGGATTTATGGTTTTTGTGAAAACTAATTTTCAGTTTGTTGCAAATACAACATTGCACATAAAAATAAACATATATTTTACACTTTTTGCCCGAAAACAACTTATTAAATTATAAAATAATATAAAACATTAACGTCTCTGCATCTAAAATATGTGAATAATAATAAAAATAGTTTCTTATATGATAATACCTTTTATCACAGTGATAATTAAAATATAGTAATAAATAAAATCTACTTAAAAATACGACAATTAATAAAATAATAAAGAAAATAGCAATAAGATAGATGAAACCACCTATGTATGAAATTTCAAAACAATCTTTGGTTCTTGCAACACACATGATAGAGTTGCACTTGGTAATTATTGAAATATGTGAATCTTTGCATGGTGGAACTCTTGCAGCGTTCTTTAGCCGTGGTCTTGGTAAATGACCAATGTTATCAGTTCCTCGTATATCCTTGGTGCTGAATGTTGTGTCTAGTTCTATTTACCTTTTCTGGAGCTCTAATGAGTAGACTTTTTCCTCTTGTTGGTGTACATAATCTAGTACTAGTTAGTGAAGAATCCTATTCGCCTCCAATCTGCTACAAATGTTTTTATTGGATGATTTTTCAAACTTACCAATCTTTGTATAAAGCCGCTGGTTTACTATGATACATCAATAAGATGATACCACAGTCTAATATATCATTACGTGAGCGAGTTTAATTTGTATCTGCCTAGTGTCCTATTAAGCCATTAGCCACACCCCCTATAAACGATTGTATTCTTAACTACAAAAGGATAATTTACATTACTGAGTTTTACTTCGTCGATCATAACGTTTATTAAATTTTCGGTTCACATCCAGCATATGTAGATAACAAAGTTACAATTTTTATCTTTCCAAGCTGTAATTGATAATGGTGTTGACTTAGACAAACTTATCCTTTCTGCAATAAACCCGTTTTATTTTTATTATTTTTCATCCGTAACCGATTTTTGGAACTCTATTTTCGAAGTGTACCTAGAGCCAATATCCCCTGTTAAAAGATTACACATCAATGGGACTGAATTATAATAGTTATCAAAGTATAACCGGTAGTTTTATTATTTGGAATATTTTAGTTAAACGAGATCGCCACATTACCACTAGCACCAATATCAATATCATCATTTAGACAAAATTTTGGATCGTCTTATTAGTCGGTATAAATTTCTATTATGTACCTTTAAGTCGCATAATACAAATAATTTATAACCTCATTTATGAGTTTATTAGGTATGTATTGTTTAACATACTTTAGCTTTTTGTTGAACATATATGTTCATCATATATAGGTCGAATAGTTACATCCATAGGTCCCGAATTTAAAATAGCTACACTAGTTAGGTCCCAGATTTTATAGGTACCTATACTAGTTAGATTCTAGATTTTATAGGTACTACTATTAGTTCTGAATTATTTAGGTATTACACTAGTTCCTGAATATATTTTAGTAAGTATTACACTATACTACATTTTATTCCATTTAACAGACTTAGACCATCTATGATCTATTTAGACCACAGTATGGTTAGAAATGTTTTTACATTTTTAAATATTAAAATTTTAAGAACCAAGTATGTTAATATAATTATATAATTTAAATATAGCCATATAGGTGTAAGTGAAAAATATTAATATGTTAAAATAACTATATAATATAAATAAAATAAAATAATATTTTGAAATATCATTTAGTTGTTGGTAAAATATATACGACATTAATTTTACAAAATCAAATCGATTTATTATTCCTGCATAATTTTTGTTCATATTGCTATTATAAATTTTGCATTAGTAAATGCAGTTTTTTTTACTTATGCAATTTTATTTTAATATAAGTATCAATTTTACGTTTTAAAATTTAGGACTGATAAATATTTGTTTGCTGTGTAAAACATAAATTAAATAGAATGGAATGATTTGCAGGAGCCTGTGGTTAGCATTATCGATACATTAAATTCTGAACAAATTGTTGTGAAAATCTCGATTTTCATTAATATAATTATCAAAACATAATCAGTGAATTCTCGAATTCTACTATCATTCAGGTGGATTATTATATCTTCGGTAAACAATACTCAATCTCTTCTGGATATAGGAATGGTAAACCAAAAATATTTAAGATATTTACTTAATTCAAAATCACTTTTATACTTATTTGTTAATCCCAAATTACATTTTCGCAACCAGCTCTGTCCTAAATGAAATCTACACATTTTAATATTTAATTCCAACTATACTGGCAAAATACAATTATAAATAGCTTCTTCAAAGTCTACATAATTGTTTGAGGTAAAATTTCAAATTAAATTTTCGCATTCAATACATAACATCCGAAACGTTTGAATATAGTATTTTTGTTCATTTGGAAGCAGATAAAATAAGTGAAATGTAGTGATTATTATTTATTGTATGTATTGTAAACATTGGCATAAATATTTTTGAGCAACTTTAAATGTGCCATCTACGTAAAATATGTTGTTGTTATACAGCACACACAAATATTTATCAATTCTAGAACTTTTAAAAAACGTAAAAATTGATACTTATGTTAAAATAAGAATTGTAGAAGTAATGAAAAAAAACTGCATTTTACTAAAACAAAAATTATAGCTGGCAATATGAATAAAAAAAAAATGCAGGAATAATAAATTGATTTCATTTTGTAAAATTAATGTCGTATAAAATTTATCAACAAACAAATGATTTTTCAAAAAATATTATTTTATTTTTATTTATATTATATAGTTGTTTTAAAATTTTTAATATTTTTAAAAAAAATTGTAAAAACATTTTTAACCATACTTGTGGTCTAAATAGATCATAGACAGTCTTAAGTCTGTTAAAATGGGAATAAAAATGTTAGTACAGTGTAGTACTTTCCAAAAAATATACAGGAACTAGTGTAATACCTAATATAATTCAGAACTCATCTAGTGTAGTAGGTCCCTATAAAAATTCGGGACCCAACTAGTACATTACCTGTGATTAACTTCTAGTACTCTGGACCCAACTAGGATGTACCGTCTCGAATAAGGTATTTTACCAAATCGATCGTTTAAATAATAAACAAGCGGTCTTAGTTTAAAAAGATGATCAAATCTAGGATCAGCTCTAGATAGCATATTTTCATTATTATTGAAATGCAGTACTAATCGCTTCAAATCGTTTTTGACTCAATACATTATATATAGGGGGGAAACCAATATGCGTGCTCCAATAATCCTTCACCTTAGGCACTTTAACAACAGACGAATAAACACTTATTCCCACGTATTTTTTTAACTCTGCAATAGAAACACGAATAGGTTTATTTGGATTTTTTTTTAGAGAAAACTTCAGTTTCTTGTTGAATATTTTTATATAATTCATCAGTAAAAAAAAAAAAAAGAAAAAAAAATGTAGAGGTGTAGCTAATTTACAGATATCATCAGGTAACAAAACATTAGTATGTACCGTAAATTGGGGCGACTTTGATAAAATTTGGTGATTTTTTTTGTTCTTTTACTTATAGTTTTTTTAATACTTATGCTACAGATCTCAAAATAATGTCGTCGTATCAAGTACTATTTTACCAACATTCCTATTTTTTTTTTTTTTTTTTAATGAATAGTTTTTTTTTAATAATTTTTTTAAAGTAGCTATCAAAGTCAAACGGAGTTTGGGGTGACTTTGATACCCCTATTTGTTTTATTGTTAAACTAGTGGTAATGGTATGAAAGTTATAAATCTCAAACCATTTTAAATTTGGTCAAATAGTTTTTGAGTTATAACATAAAATGTGTTATGGGGTGAAATTGACATGCATATTTTATTTGTTTAAATAAAAAAATACATAAAATAGTATTTAAGTGGATAATAATTTATTAAGTTGACTAGGTAACTCAGTCTTGTGAAACAGTACAAATATAATAATAGTTTCAAAGTTAAAAACAAAATAAAACAAAATATTAAAATATAAAAATATAAATAAATTAATTTAAATATATTTATATTGGCTTAACTAGTTACTAGGAAGTCTTGAGATTAGGTACAATACCTTAACTGTCTGAACACACAGGAGAATAAAACAATTTTTAAATAAAAATACAATACAAAACAAAACAATACTAAATATATATAACAAGTTGTCTTAACAAGTATAACAGTTAAACATAATAATTTCTAAAATTGAAAAACAAAATAAAATATAAATAGGTACATTAATTTAAATATGTTTTAATTGACTTAGCTAGGAACTTACTAGGCAGTCTTGAGTTTATAATACATTGGTAACAGACTGAACGTACAGTTTAACATTACAGTCACAATTCACATTACAGTCTTCAGTTACTACTTACTATGCCTCTCTGACATCAGAGAGTGGCTGTAAAAATATATAATTTGCATCTTTTGTCAGTTTAGGTGTTTTTAAAATTGCAATAATATGTATTATATCAACATCAAATACATCATCATCTTGAATTTTGAAAATCTGTTTAATGTCATCTAATGATTTAAGACCATTTAGTGTATATATATTATTAACAATACTCTTAATAACAGCTGCATATACATAAATAGTCTTTTTTCGTTTTCCTAACTGAACATTGACCAATACAAAATCACCAATTTCTAAATTATCTTTGGTTGGTGTTTGATAATCTGGAATCACATCTTCATTTTCTACCTCATTTTCAGAATCTGTGTTAATGTATGGAATAACTGCATCATCATCACTATCTGTGTTTAAAATGGCCGAAGTCACACTCTGTCCTGGAGCAATATTAATTTTTTTTCTTTTTCTGTTTTTATCTGTTTTTTCAAATCTTTTATCTTTTAAATAATTTACAACAATATCATTAATATTAGGGTAATCTTCTTTTGGTAATTTTTGTAATATAGCATTACGATCTAATGGAAAAATTCCAGTGGCACGAAATGCAGATTCTAAATTGCTTGATATGCTTCCTACATCATTGATTCGTTGAAGACAACTACTTACCAACGCTGGAAAAGATGACTTCGGAATAGATTGCATCTTTGTATTACGATTTTTCCATTCGTTTAAACAAAATCTCCAACTTTGTTTTAAAGGCCGGAAAAAACACACATCTAGTGGTTGAGTTAAATGTGTTGCATTTTTAGGTAAACATACAAAATCAATACCAGAATCCTCACACTGTTGTATTACTTCCGGATTGAAATGAGATGCTAAATTGTCTCCTATCAATACTTTGCGCCCAGTCAAACGGTTTGCATGTGGCAAAAATAAAGTGAAAAACCATTCTTTGAAAGTAATACCATCCATCCATCCGTGTGGTGTACAATTATACCTGGTTCCTTTTGAGCAGCAAGGACTCTCACAGCATGGAGATCCTTTGGGTCCTTCATTTGTCCAAGACTCCCACAAATTTTTTGATTTATAAATGATGTATGGTGGTAATAGAATACCACTTGCTGACCCACATACCATTATTGTGGTGGCACTTTTAGAGTGGTTTTGAACTTGTACAGGATATTTTGTACCACGCTTGAACAAAAATTTTTTTTTACCTGGATCATCCTGGAGGTTGGTCTCATCATAATTGAAAATATTATCAGCAGGTATATCTTTTAATACTGAAGACAAATTATCAAAATATAAATTTATTGTAGCAGGGGAGACTTCGGCGCGACATCGAGAAATGTTTGTTGTGATTCTTTGAGTTAGTGTATTGTGTCTTTTTGACAAACTCCTTGCCCAATCATCACCTGGAAGGTTATCCTTAAATGTTTGAACTATTATTCCTCTTTTGTCTAATGATGTTTTTGCGATTAATCTAAATCAAGATAATTATAATTAATTTTAAGACTAATTGTAATATAGGCAAACTGTGTATGTTTACCTTAAATCCATTAAAGTTAAAGGGAATCCCCAATCACCACATTTTGATACAGCAGCTATCATATTTTTTTCATCCTCATCACTAAATATTGCCTGTCCTCCAGGTTTTTTGCCATGTTTCCCATTAAAACGATTGTATAATGTGCCATACGGTATTTTATACATTTTACTAGCTTTTAAAATTGAAAGTTCCCCATCAGCAACTTTTTGAAGAGCTTCTTCCACAACTTCATCACTCCTATTAGCATATGGGCGACTACCCACTTTTTTTTTGTACACGCGAACCACTAAAATAATTTAAATACATGAAATATAAACATAAATAAGATTATCAAAATCGCCTCAACAATACTATCAATGTCACCCCATGACAATAAACACTTAATTGTTTGCAACATAATGAATGAAAATAGTATAACATAGTATGATTTGAATCATGATGATATGTATATATAAATTAACTTACAAAATTATAATTAAATAACATTTGTACTTACTTTGCGCAGCTAATTTTAAAACGTTGTTATTTTACATTTAAAATAACGTTGAGATTGAAGATAACACACGTTTCAAATAATCTTATAATATATAACCAAAACGAGCTTCCCCAAAAATCCGCCAGAACGCGGGCACTTTAGTGTCCCGACCAATCGAAAAATTCCGTTTTTTTTCTTCCAGTCGTCGTGTCCCATATCTCCCCGTCGTTATCGTTTCTCCAACGGCCGTCGTTATCGGTTCGGTTATCGCTCATTTGCTCATTGCTCATTATTATTGTTTTTCTATACCGTTTTTTCCGCTTTTCGCCCGGTTTTCCGGCCTTTCGAGACCTCTTTCCGTCGCGTTCTCGACGCTATGGCCCGGAGCGGGTCTTTTTCGTCCGGTCCGCGCGTCTCCGGATTTCGTTCGCGTCCGGAAAACGCGTTCTCCGGTCGGTCGTCGTATCGTCAATACTGTTTTTTTTTTTTACGATACGATAAATCGTTTATCCGTATCGATTACGCGTTTTTTTGTTTTCGGTGTCTCCGCGACCTTATCGTCTCGATAGCGTACGAAATACGATTATATATGTGTATATATATATATAATAATATTATCATATAAAAAAGAAACGTGCGTACCGTTGTTGACGTACGTCAGATCGTGTTTATTATATACAAAAAAATCGCAAAATCGTTGCTCTCCAGTCGTCGTAATGCCTTTAATCGCATACCTTTTGGGGGGGGATATCGTGATATGTGTATGTGATGATAAACTCGGTACGTCGTTGAGACGTATACGATTAAAAAATGTTAACGAATACGTCGGAAACGTTCTAAACGACAATAAATATGCGATTTACGGTTTCGTGACACGCGAATCGTAAAAATTGTACGGGTCAAACGACGTATAATGTAGTATTCGTCGCATCTCTAAAACGGTTTAAGTGCTCGAGATTCGGTTACGGTTTTCAACTCAAGCGGTAGTCGATAGGTGTTAGGATAGGTCCCCCGACGTTAGGTAGGCAGGTTCGAATCCCGTTCCGGCGTATTCCGGGCGGCCCCATAAGAAACCACACCCACGGGATTTTTTGCATTTTTTTTTCATTTATTCGATCATTATTAATTGCTATTTTCGTTTTGATATGACATTACTACTCATAAAATATTTTTCAAATCTTAAAAACGATTTTTGATCTCACACATTACATTTTATACTGCTTGATTGATGGTGACAAAATATATTATATTATAATATACTTTACACGAACGTTAAATTACACAATAGTATTCAATTAAACCAATTATAGTTATTGCTAACAGTATGCACAATTCAAATGTACATATTATGTGATATGCAATTTATATTATAGCCCGAGAACGTTCTATTGATGACGATACAGTTGTTTCACTCGGTTTTTTGACGGTGAATTCACTATTTTATGTGTTTAGCCTTTCAGTCGCTTACATTTGAAAGATACAGGGGAAAAACAGTAGCAAATTTTTTTTCTTTTGATTTTTAAATATTTTGTCATCACAGAAAGCGCATATTATTTCTTTTCGATATCTAACCATCTATAAAATATGAAAAAAAATATTAATTATGTGTAGTTTTTTTGATCTTCAACTCCCTAACGTTTGACATGCGTTTTCCATAATATGTTTAAAATCTCTCCTTTACGCCCACATCGTCCGCGATCCGACGCAGTCGGATTGCCTACCTGGGAGGTTTAAACGCGTTTAACTGGATTTTCATTGGTGATCGCTTGAGAAATCGAGCGCTCGATTCGACTTAAACTTTTTTGCGTACTAAACAGCACAACGCCTTCGACGTCAGGAGGTATGACAATCCGCCACAGGCGGATTGCCCTGTCAGGAATCGATATTCACTGGACGATGACTGATAACTAGACACTTGATCAACCTTTCGGAGTGTATATTTATTTATTTTCCATGCACAAAATCACAGGGCAAGCTACGCCGATTGCCCAGTCGAGTAACGACAAGCACCGGGTAATGACTGATAGCTAGACACTTAATTACCATTTCGGAATGTATTTATTTATTTTCCATGCACAAAAGCACAGGGCAAGCTACGGGACAAGGTGTATTACTCCTGTGAATTTAATGAAATGACCGACCACTAGATGCTCGAATTAGACTTATTATTTACGCGTTTAAAACGACACCGCCAAAGTGTAGAGCCACCAAATCAGAGGTACCAACATCTCATTCGTCGTTATCACTGGTTTTGCCTACTAGACTTTTCTAACTGCTGTATTCTTAAGTCCTGTCTCCGACCTAGGAAATTCACTTCAAACGATATTCAGCTACCTAGGGTACTCACATACAGCGAGTTTTACCGACCTAGGGTACTCACATACAGCGAGTTTTACCGACCTAGGGTATTCACATACAGCGAGTTTCACCGACCTAGGGTATTCACTTACAGCGAGTTTCACCGGTGCTAGTTGATGATAAATCGTATCTTAACCGTTATCATTATAAGACTATATTTCTTTATCAATATATACAATAAAAATTAATTTTTTGCGAACAGTGTAGCCATAGTGTACAATTTAATGAAATAAAACAACATTATCAAAGTCACCCGTCATTAACAATGTCGCCCCAATTTACGGTAGTCTAATATTTTCATCAAATGCTTAACTATCTTTTTTCCACTTCATATTTTTTACATCCACCGGACTAGGTGTTTGTTTAGATTGTTGTATTAAAGGACAAAGATGGGTTTGATTTATTGGAGGACATATACGACTTTTTTTGAGGACGAATTTGACTTACTGGAGGAGGAGTGTGTGTTATTTGACGATCAGGATATATAATATATTGATTACCTTCTTCAGCCACAAATTCTAATGACATATTTTCAATATTTAAATCATTTGTATCTTCATTATTTACATTAGGATATTCATTATCATTATCAATATACATTTCATCGTCAGAGTTATCTGATTCGTCTTCACTTTCGTCCCAATTAGCTAATAAAATAACAATATCTTTATCACTGATTCTGTCCATACTAACAGGTTCTCTATAAATTACAATAAAAATATCGTATATTACTGTGCAATGTTGCAAATATGCAACAATCTAATATCGATCAAAATATCAATTATGATCTATAACCAGTTATTAATAATAAAAATGTAAACCTCATAGATACTTACTGTAAATATAATTTATTTTAATTACCTAAAAGTTTAATAAGCAATATAAATTAATTGACAAATTTCGTTGAAATCCATAAAATTGATTATCACATTATTACCAAAAATAACATCTTGAAACCATGATTAATCGATAAAATCAATAAACGTATGATATTATAATAGAAAAGAAAACGTATCTTTAATTCACTAGATAGCACTAAATATGAAATAACATCGTATCCGCATATTTTGTCTCCGTTTTACTAACACGTAGATACTAGTGCTGAGCATTATTTGACCAATCCGAGCTATGGGTTACAATTATTTAATCTGAATTTCGAATCGATTCGTTTTATCCGGATTTATGGATTCAGTCCGTCGATTTGGATTTCGGATACAATTCGGCTTGATTTTACATACCGAATTTGGTGAATTTAGTATAATTAAATGGAGCAATAGCAATACTATAGTAAAACGGCAAAGAACGATTGCATTAAGAACAACTGCTCGCACAATATTATGTTGATAAATTATAAGTGATTTAGGTAACTCATTTTAAAAGAGTCTATCTACATTTTAGAGGCGTCGTTCTTAGTGTAAACATTATTATTACAATATAATCATGTACGTCATTACTATGGAACACGTTATACTTTTAGTTATTTTTTCGATTAGTTTTTATTATTGAAATATACTAACAGTATCCCTTTTTGAGTTCTAGAACATCTAAATTAAGCATAATCCAACACTGGATTATTAATTTCTCTAAAGCAAACTTTTAGACAAGAGCTTAGGGATAAAATACTCTCTAACCGGTATTAATACTACAGATGGTACAAACGGTGCCGATGAGTTCCGTGATTGTGACATGGGACACTTATGCGTTCACAGTGGCCCTGTCTGGTTTTCTGTTGGTAGCAGGTGCCTCATGTTTGCTTGTGCGCGCGTTCCGGTGGTCCAACCATCGGCGTTGGACACAATGGTTAGCAGCATACGATGTGCTGTTATTTACATTGGTGATTGTTATGGTGGTTGCATTTTATAAACGGCTTACCATCATGGAAGAAGCAACAGCTGAACTGTCTTTAAGTACGAATGGTGAATACGTTGACTTATGGCCGGCATGCTATATGCACACAGTTTGTACGTTTTTCACGACCATCTTAATAGCCGCAGTGCTACCAAAAATCTCAAAAATACTGTGGATGGAATGTGGATGGCTATGAAAGCAAACGCAGGAACAAATTATTATGAATTATCATTAAAGTTGTTGTTATTTATAAATATTATGTGTTGTTTTCTATATTTGTCTCCAAATCGTATATTGATGGGTTCGGTGCAAAAACTAGCTATCTCCACTTTTTGAAATTGTTCAGTAGAAATAAATATATTTCTAATTGAAGTATAAATATAATATAAACATGATTGAATTCTCCATATGAAGAGCTATATATATAAATTTACATTTTACATTATTTTAAGTACATTAATTAAATAGTAAAAATAAAAAACCATGGAGATACCTGGTTATTGCACCGAATTAAATTTGTTTTTCGTTTTTTGACCTAATATCAATTTAAGTTGAAAATATAATCATAAATATTAAAATATTGCGAAACTTTAAAACTATGTATTATAGTTATATTTTACAAGACAGTATATAGTAATAAAACATACTGGTTATTGCACCGAATCTTATGATTTATAAAAATGAAAAAAAATATTACTGTTTGTTTTTACCCTTAATTTTTGACCTCTTTAATACGCGAATAACAAATTAGGTTCACTTTTCGATGTATCGGAGAATGTACTACTGAAGTCCAAGGGCGGATACAAGGGGGGCAATAGGGGCAATTGCCCCCCCCCCTGGTCACACAAAAAAAAGTATTAAATATTCCATTTTGTAATTGTGACTAAAATTTTGTTCATGCAAATTATTGAGATAACTCAATAATCGTAATTATATTTACCAAAAAACTTAATATTATTATTAAATATTATATATTATTCTACGATTTTGCGATAACATCAGTCACCAAGTCGATCTATTTTTAAATTATTAAAAAGAGTACTAATAGAGAATACAATGGTTTTACCGCCTCGTTGCTTGCTGTTAGTGCGTCCGGCGTCGTCGTTCGTCGTTACGTTCATAAGTCATAAAAAAATAATCTTGTTTTGATATGTATTATTATATATAACCAATAACCATATTACGATAATAATATCATCATAATATATTGACACTGTTGAGTATGAGATAGCGCATTCGTGTCCGTACACTCCTTATACGACGTTCCAGTAGAATTTGTACACTACACCAAAGAAACATTACTACTGACTAGTGACTACTGCTACTGCAGGTAAATATTATAATAATTTCAATTATCGGAGTTAGTTTTTACATTGTTATAGTTTTAAAATTGGAATTTTATTACTGTAAGTAATAAAAATCTCTTTAAAAATATGTTTTTGTTCGTAATATTAGATTTTAACTTTTTTTAAATAAATAATTTATAATTATCAGTGCAAATCATAAATGCATCTTTATCAAAGTACATATCGAATATTGATCAAAATAGTGCGTAATTTTCCACCACGACCACTTAAAAAAAAAAATTTTTTTTCTAGAAATTCATAATGAGTGAAAAAAGAAAATCGAGTTCTTCTAGTTCTTCAATACTATCTTACTTCAAAAAAAGTAATAATTCAATAAACGATCAAAATGATATTGACGAAACATTATTACCATCAACATCCACAGTTTTTACGCCTTTAACTGATATTTTAGAACCGTCAAGTTCTACAAATTTGACTCATCCTGCTTCTAATAATGATATTAAAATAATAATTAAAACATATGATATTGGCTTATATATACAGCAAATTATAGATGATCATACTCGATATAATTTATTAAAAAACCATTGGGTTGCACCAAAGAGTTATGTATATCCATTTTCTTTACAAAATTTGAAAGGAAAAGAAATACGTCAACATTTACAACAAAAACATTTGGATATGTATCCATGGATTGTATATTCAGAAAGCAAAAATGGACTATATTGTAAATATTGTACTTTATTTTACTCTGGTGGTCATGGTACTGGAAAAAAAAATTATATGACTCTTGGTTTACTAGTAAATAAACCATTACAAAATTTTAAACATTTAATGGGAAACACAGGAGATCTTCACTCCCACGAAATAACTAAATATCATATTGAATCAGTTTTGAGAGCGCAGGATTTAATAAAGACATACGAAAACCCTTCTCTTGAAGTTGTTAGTCAGATAGATTCTAACCATTTGAAACAAATAACAGAAAATAGAAATAGATTGCGCTCCATTATTAAGTCTGTATTACTTTTAGCTCGCCAAAACATACCTTTTCGAGGTCATCGGGATGACGGACCTTTGTTGAAAAATAATGAATTATCTCCAAAACTGAACGAAGGAAATTTTCGAGAAATATTAAAATTTCGAATTGAGTCTGGTGATATGGAATTAGAAAACCATTTAAAAAATACAAGTTCCAAAGCTACTTATATAAGTAAAATTACTCAAAATGAAATTATTTTCATATGCAGTAAATTAATTATTAATAATATTTTAAACAAAGTAAAGCGGTCTCTATATTATAGTATTATGTTCGACGAAACAACCGATATGTCACATACATCTCAATTATGTTTAGTCATACGGTATATTAATGAGGATTACACTGTTCAAGAAGATTTCCTTGGTTTTATAGATCCACACAGTTATAATTTCGAAAATTCTGAAATAGAACCAAAATTAAATGGTAAAATATTAGGAGAAACCGTTTTAAAATTAATGAACAACTTCAATTTGGATTTGAATAACTGCGTTGGTATTGCTACTGACGGTTGTAGTGTTATGGCTTCAAAAGTATGTGGTGCAGTAAAAACTATTCTGGAAAAGATACCCAGTGCTGTCAGATGTCCATGTTTTAACCATGGCTTGAATCTTGCAATTTCTAAAGGTTGTCAAATTCAGTCCATCCGGAATAGTTTTGGACAAATTAAAGAAATTATTTCATTTTTTCGTGGAAGTTCGAAACGAAATTTTGTACTAAAATCTGTTCTACATTCCTCACTACAGTCACTTTGTGAAACTAGGTGGGTTGAGAGGTATACAGCAGTGACACAATTTTTGACTGGAATTTCGGAAATTATGGATTCTCTTCATAAAATAAGCAATTGGAATGATCGAGAATCATCTAGTAAAGCCAAGGTTTTATTGAATTCAATTGACTGCGAATTCATCATCACTCTTTATGTTGCTTCACATATATTTTCAATTACACAACCATTAAGCGTAATTTTGCAAAAAAAAAATTTTGATAAACAGTCTGCAGTTAACTACATAAATAAAACTATTGAAATTTTAAATAAACTTAGATTAGAAGGCGAAACAGTGTTTAAAGATTTGTACTTCAAAGCTGTGGAACAAATGGATAAATTAGAAATTACTGTAAAAAAGCCAAGAACAAAATCAATATACAGCATCACAGACAGAATCCAGAGATTACAAAGGTAGAAGACTATTTCCGAGTAACAGTATAAATATTAATTTCTAAAATACAAGAAAATACAGTACAAATATTTGAATCTATTTGGAATCAGTTTCTAAATATACATGGATTAAATGGCAGATTTGCAAATAGAGAAGTTTTTATTGGAAAGAATATTGGAACAGAGAAAAAAATGATATTCCTGATACAGCTCTAAAATCATTAGAACATTGTGATAAAGATATGTTCCCAACAATACATATACTTTTAAAAATTTTAGCTAGTTTTCCAATTAGTATAGCTTCGGCAGAGAGGAGTTTTTCCGCCCTTAAAAGAATAAAAACTTGGCTGCGGTGCAATATGTTAGAAGAAAGACTGTCAGGATTGGCGATTATTCATTGTCACCGAGATGAACATGTTGACATAGATGAAGTAATAAACATTTTTTCAAAAAATAACAGAAAAAAAGATTTTGTAATTTAAAACATTTTATTCATTTGTATAAATATATAAAATAAACTTTTTTCATATATACTGAATGTTTCATATATTTAAATGTATGTAAGTACATTAAGTATCTAGTTAAAAATTAAAATTAAAAGTAAGTGTATTATAAAACAGTAAGTCCCATCATAATCACCAGTATGACTGATTTCTGTACACAACTAATGTCTACTAATAATTAGACAATTCCTATGCCTCACTATTCCTATTAATTAATTTTATTTGTGTATATATATATATATATATAACCAGATTGCCCCTCCCCCCCGTTTAGGATCTCTGTATTCGCCCATGCTGAAGTCGAAAATTAAACCATTTTAAATACAAAAAAAAGTGTTAGGAGACACAAAAAACAAAACACATCGTTGCAAAGCCAATCACGTAACCAAATGATAAATAGCATATTTATTAATACATTATTATTAATATATAACATATTTTAACTGTTGCCGCCGCAACATAATACTATTATTATTATACATGTTGCCGCCATCGAACAATCCACACACACAAACACATACACTATTTTAATTATTATTTATATTGTTATATTTTTGTTCATATTATGTGTTTGTGAATTATTATATAATATGTAGATTACAATCGTCGTGTTATCGTCGCCGCCGTCTCGATCGTGCGAAAAATATACACGGCCGCCCTAAAATTTAGTTAGTATTTGGTAATTCGTTGAAAGCCGTAGCAAAAATATTGGTTCGTGCGCTAATCGCAACAATTTTTATGTACTTTTTTATAAGTGAGGGCGCTAATCGTCTAATTTTTTTGGTTTATTATTATTAAATTATTTGGTGCTAATCGTCACGAATTTTATTTAATATTATATTTTTAAAGGCACGAATTGCCACATTTTGTGATCTTTATTTAGCGCTAATCGCTACGTGTTTTTTATTATTATTATCAGGGCCGTCTTATGCTATGCCGGGGACCATGGGCACCCGAAGCTTAAGGGGCCCTTTTAGTAAGCCTGCACAAGTTGAGTAAAAACATCAAAAACTTATTTAGTATGATTACTTTATTAGTTGTTAAACATTATGTACATTTTACAAAATTATAAATGGTATTTTACTGTTATTACTTTCAACAATGAAACTTAAAGTTTATGTGTATCGTTAAGTTTTTTTCGAGATTTTTGTTGTGCAAAATCTTCAATTATATCTTCGAAGTCCAGTTTTTGAAGGAGATCACTTTCTATGCACATTATTGACAAATTGGTGAGCCGTTCTTGCAACATAGTCGTTCATAATTCGTTTTTTATTCTTTTCAGGTGTGAAAATGAGCGCTCCCCACTGCAATTAGTGATCATGAGGCAAAGGAAAATCCTTGTGGCAACTTCCACGTTTGGGAATGTTTCTGCTAATTTGTCTGCTTTTATTAAAGAATGAATATCTGAGATACTTAAGTCCGCAGATTCATTTATGAGGGTTTTCAAGTATTCCTTTAAATGAAAACATTCTGAGTTTAACTCATTAGAGTTAATGTCTTCATGATAGAAATCTGCCAATTCTTGGCATTTTTTTTCAAATGATCAGGTTCGATTGTTTGTAACTGAGTAAAAAAACTAAAACGTTAGTTAATGTCTTTGTACGATTCCGATCGTTGCTTTAAATGTCTATATAGCGTGTCGATTATGGGAAAGAACGTTTCTACATAGAATTTTTCTTTACCGTTCAACTGCACAGTCTCTGATGGTTCTTCCAAAAAAGTGATACGTGTGTTGCGAATTTTTTTTCTTTGCAATTTATCTTTGTAGTCAGAATTTGGATTTATTTCTTTGGCAGCCGATTCATACTGATCAAAATTATTTCGTGCTCTACTAATATACTCGTTAAGTGATGCAAACAGTTTTGTTGCAACATCCATTGTTATAGTATTATTCTGTAAACTTAAGCTTGTTTTATTTATAACTCCCAGAAGGTCATTCCATGTCTCAGTTAGGATAATGGTCACCAATTTTTCCATTTTTTTGCCAATGCTCTGTGCCTCATTTCTCGTTTCTCCTGATTGATCAGTGTTACTAGCAATTAATAATAAAGCTTCATAAATATGATTATAACCATTGTGCAAAGCATTAATAGCATCAGCGCGTGCAGACCACCTGGTTTTAGATAAGATTTTCAGAACTTTTAGTCCGCCTAAACATTCTTTTAATATCTTCCATCGATTGTTTGAACTGGAAAAAAAATTAAATAATTTCTGGATGATTTGAAAGTATGCTACTGCTTCTGAAACACACCCAACCGCCTGGACACCTACCAGATTCAGAGAATGTGCTGCACATGGGACGAAAATTGCAAATTTACATTGTTCTTTAATCTGTTCTTCGTTCCAGTTGTATTGCTAGCCTTCAACAACATTATTTGTCTATGTTTTGAGCTAATTCCTTATCTTTGGATATTATTGCATTTTCGAAACCATTGTTCTACAAATAATAGTCATGAAATAATTAAGTTTTCGTTATCAGGACTGCTTTCCATAATTATTAGTAGCAGCTTATCGTCGATATTGAGAGTGGAATAGACATAAAACCGAACACATTGTTCTAATATTAAGGCGGATTTCATCATTATCTATACTCATCTACCAGTCCTATATTCTGAACTTTACGCCATAGAGATTGATTGAAATGATAATTACAGCCACTTATTTGAGTATAGGAAAACATATTTAATTGCTTAAATAGTTGCTACTTCAAAATCAATTGTAATTATATCGGGGTTGAAATTTGGAATATGTTCTTTTATAAGTTTAAATAATCGAGTATAATTTTTTTTTGTTTTGTTTGGAAGTAATACAAAAATTACTGGAATTACATTAGTTTCACTGGATGTGCTTCAATATCTACATGTATTGTGTATATTTGTAGAAATTGTTTGCTACAACTTTTAAAAGTTCCGTCAAAAATGTATTGTAGATGAGCTTCTTTGAGTACTACTCGAAAAGAAATAACTCTTCTTCAACATTATCGTCAAATAATAAAATTGTGGTATTTACCAAATTGTGAAATATCAGGTACAATTATTTCGTCTTTCGAATTTGGATCTAGTGTATTACCAAGTGTTTTTAATCCTATTTAAGTTGTTTTGGAAGCGTATGTAGGAAGTAGCATAACATGATCATAGCCTTTTGAAATAGGGACATCTCCTGCCGAAAATTTCAGATGCTGAATGACGACTCTTCTCGCACTCTTTTCTTGCATTATTAAATTGTTTTTTTACTTCACTTGTTGCCGCATCAGGTTTACACGAATGATCGGAAATGAATTATTTCTATATTTTAGTTCTCATACGGTCCTTACACTTATCCTTTTTCATTCAGACAAACCCAAACTGTCACATTTTCATTTTGTCTATATTTTCTGATTGATAACCATTAAAATGGCTAAAGGCTTACCTTTTGTTGTTTCGATTATTTCTTCTTGGCCAACTGCATCAGCGCTTAAATCCATTTCTAACTTGATTGTGTTTCCTAATGTGTTTGTCTACAACTAATAGAACTAACGCATACGTATATCGAAAATATAATTTACCGTTGTAATCGCAATATAATATAATAAAATTATTATTATCATCGCATTGGCATCGATAACGTTGTACCAATTTGTATATAAAAATCATGGCTAATTAGAAATGATACAAATAACATAAAGAAGGAAAGTTTGATAGTATATATATATATAGTATAG
>NW_020271059.1:397666-500990 GCF_002803265.2 Melanaphis sacchari | reverse complement strand
ATGCCTGAGCAGAATACTTTCCTGCCATATTTGCGGCATTGTCGTAACTCTGCCCACGACAATTTTTATTGGAATATCAGGTTTTCAAAATTTTAAAACCGTATCTCTGTTTGCGCCTTATGCTCTTCGATGAGCAAAATTGCAAAATCTCTCAACTTTCCGTCTTTAACGAACCGAACAATAAAGTGAGTTGGTCCACATGAAAGGTCTGGTGTGGAATCGACGCTTATTGAGTAGTATTTTGCTTGCTTTTATTGTCGTTAACACTTTTCCCCATTATATTATAAATTCGTTGCAAATATTTGCAGACAAATACGATGTATTTCCTTTTCCACGATTTCCATAGTTTTTATGATCAGCTAGAAAGGGTCACTCGGTTATTAATTCTAAGCATCCCAAATAATTACCGTTATTATGAGATCCTAACATTTCATCATCACCACGAAATCCAAATCTCTTGAAGCCAAAACTTCACCACAACAACAATCCTTTTGAGTACATTCTTCCAATAATTATTTCAGCATTGTATTGGGAAATCAATCCACTATCCACTCGAGCAATAGTTTTGCTTCTTGAGACATACTTCATCATTGATTGCCTGTGTAGTGAACTAGTCTCGTGCTCCATTAAAGTTACTAATATGCCTTCAATCTTTGTATCCTAGAAGAACTCAACTGTTGCCTATGGACGCTATAGGTATTGTTGAAAAT
Source organism: Melanaphis sacchari (assembly GCF_002803265.2). Lineage (NCBI taxonomy): Eukaryota > Metazoa > Arthropoda > Insecta > Hemiptera > Aphididae > Melanaphis > Melanaphis sacchari. The sequence goes on along the minus strand of NW_020271059.1, from coordinate 500,280 downwards.
ACGCAAACATCAATATACAGATTTCTTCAACGGTGAATATATGAGCAACTCTTCTACACACTCTCCATTTGTCGTGTTGCGGGTAAAACATTTCTAGTCAATGCTAGTTTTGTTTATCACTATTTGAAACTTGTAAAGTTTCGGAGAATCTCTATTTTATTCTGGAAAACTCGGTTCTGCGAATCCAAATATCGCGTTTTCTTCCGTTAAAATATCATCACAGTAAGTACCTGGGTCGTGGGATATATTTCTGCAATATGTATATTTGTTTTAAACTCTGTTGAGTTAACGGCTGCGTTAAATTTGAAGCTGATGAACTTAAAACACTATACATAGTGGTCAATGTTCATGCTTTCAAATGTCGAATGGTTCATTGAGTACACGATAACGATGTCGATAAGGTCTGCCTGTAGTTTCTTCATGCAAAGAAGTAACTTGAGCAGTTCGCATTATATTCTTTGAATCGCTAGTCTTTCTTTCTGTACCACTCCTATGTCTTTTTGTGCGTTAATAACACCGTAATCTATACGACACTAATAAAATATTATACATATTTATAGCTAAACATAACGAACTCGAACAAACGACATTGTACTGACTATCCGTTTTATTGCTTGTTACTGAAAACTTCAAAATTGTTCAATTCAATTCACTGCTTTAATTAAATGAATAAGCATCCAGAACCACGTAGATAGCATAGACTAGCAGCAGCTAGTGAACTAATGTACGGGAAGTAAATATGATTTATCTTAATATTCGGCAGGTAGAGCTGATATAGGTTATTAATTTTAAAGAAACCTGAGATAATGGGATAAAATAAAAAGATATTAAATGCACTGTTATAAGCATTATTTATTGCTTAGGCATTTATCTAATTTTTCTAAATTTAGTATTTTTATGACGATCGTATTACATTATAGCAATGTTAACTTTGATTATTTGGTGACTTTCCTGGACGTACCCAATTAGGAATCGAACGGTCTAATTACATACTTTGTATTGTTGTATACTGTGCTGTTATATTAGCAGTATATTAATAATAGGACCAGCTGGCCAGTTGCGCTCCACAAACATTAAGTTTTCTAATTTTATATTGTGTGACGCTGTACGTAATAGGTTTAACTTTATTATGATTACCTATGTCAGTATTGTAAAACCAGTAAATATGTGTAAAAAAAAAATAGTGACCGCAAGTGCCACCAAAAAGGTATTGACCGCAACTGTGCCGACCGCATCTGTGCCGTATTCACACTGCCGCCGCAACGCCTCCGTTGTGTCCGGTACTCGGTAAAATTTATTAGCTGTCGTTTCGGAATGCTGTAACGCCTTCACTACGCCCGAGGACGTTGCAGTGTCTAGGTCCCAGCCCATTGTCTCTATCATTCGACGGAATATGTTTGCCGACAGCTTCGACCCAAACGTTTTGTTCAGGTCGTCGTATATTTTTACTAATTTTTCTCCCCAGTTCGTAATGAAGAAATTGGGCTTTTCATAGCCCGTTCTCAGTCTGAGCCTGTAATATCTATTAACAGAAGACAAGAATAAGTGTCCGATTACGCAAATTAACTATCTTTACAAATCCATTACCTTTCCATTAATTCAGTAATTTCTTCGTCCAAAACGATGGTGGCCGGCTCCACGTTGCCCATTTTGTGGTCAGTGACCGTTACTACGGTTCTAGTGCAGTGGGACTTCCGTTTTTCCCACTCACACAGCATTATGTTGACGGCCACCCCGGAACGTTGTTTGGACGCCCACAGGACCTGGATTGCTAAGGCGCAGGTGACTTTCCTCCAAAGGCTGGAGAGCTGAAAAATTATAAACGGTTAAATATGTTCGGGAGAGCACGACGCGCTACACACAAACCTTGTTACTATGCTCGCCGGCTGTGTACCACCATGGGCCTGGACATGGTTTTATATTTACCCTTTTTACTAAATACCAGCACGTCTGAAAAACAAACAAAAGTCGAGTTAAAAATAGTAAAAACAGAGAAGAATACAATATTAAAATATTATTTTTACCTCTATCGATGGTTATTGGCACGTGCTCCTCGACATCGACTGCGGTGTCCTTAGCCACGTCCTCCACATCAACTGTGGCACCCTCAGCCACGTCCTCCACATCAACTGCGGCATCCACAGCTACGTCCTCCACGACATCAACTGACGCAACTTCAGCCACGTCTTCCGCGATGTCAACTGCGGCGCCACCACCTTTGCCCACGCCGACCACCTGGCCAACGATGCAAAAAAGGTTAACACCTTTTTGCGGGGCACATGGTGGTGGAAGCGTATCTGAAATTCAAAAATATGTTAATAAAACAAATTGATAAACACGTTTAAAACAATTTTTCTTACGTTTGATATCTCTCATAATTTTTTAATGCAGCACGTATTGTGGCTAATGGGGTATCGGTTTCTCGAGACGCTCTATTGACCGACATCTTCTCAACCGTTATGAGATGTAGAGCCAATGCCAAACCTGGGTTTTCCGAGGCTTTGACATATGATCTAGATCCCTACACGTTTATAAAAACACAGTAATTTGACATGTAATGGAAGAAAAAAATATAATGCTTACAAGCTTGAGGACAATACCCAACCTCTTAAGGTGGCCACGCAAGGTGGTTTCTGCCACATTAAATTTCCTTGCGGCTTGTCCGGCGGACAAACTCAAGGTTTGTACACTATCTAAGGCCATCTCTTTATTAGACATCTGAAAAATTTAAAAACATCTGTAAGTGAGGTATTAAGAGACTTACACGCTAAAACACGCAAATAAACGCGTTACAAAAAAAACGTATCATTTTTAACGCATACATTTTTTTTTTTTTTTTTTAATCATTAATCAAAATATTCTTTTTATTAATTAATTAGTACTAAATGTATAGGTAGTTAAATTTTATTTTATTTTATTAAGAGTTTTTATAGGAAAAATTTACTTTATGAATAGTTTTACTTTGCAGTAAATAAAATTAAATTTAGAAGCTTGATTATGATTTATGGTGTATCTAATAATGATAAGATAAAATTATTAAACGTTGGCTACTATGAGTATCATGAGTGTTTTACATCCGTTGTACCATTGTGTACTAAAACTAATTTTGACAAACTCTGATTATGTCCACGAGTGACTCACAGATCGTCAGTACCTCTATACTGTGTGATAAGCGGGTGACTCTCAGAGGTATTTCGTTTTTTTTTTAAGATTATGTAGAATTCAGTATCCAAAAAAATGTCTATTTTTAATTAGGTATAAATAAATACTTTCGTTTCAAATGTTTTTATTAAAAACAAATTTAATGATAAACTAAATATTTATCAATTCATTAATACAAAATAATTGACAATTAAATTACAAATTATAAATATTTTCATTATGTTCATCTTGTTAAGTTTGAAGATAGTATAGTTAGTTAATAATTTAAAATATAATTGAAGTAAAATGAATTTAGACAAAATTCTGTCAGCCTTAAATCAGGGGCTGATCCCAAAATTTTCCAAGGATGGCACATATAATAAAATAGTAATATACTATTGGCCATTAATGACTTCAGAACCCCTATATTGATATTTCTTCATAAAATAGTTTCTAGTTTTGAGGAAGGACGCACACTGTCTAAAATTTTGCCAAATATACTACCCAAAAGTAAAAAATGTAAATAAGCCAGAGGCATAGAAAGTAAGCTAACAAAAAAAATGGTCATCAGATAAATCAGATTCGCAAGCCACTAGTTGCCCAAAAGGTTAATAATCTCGAGAGCACATGATTTGCGTCCCAAAAAATCCAGGACGAAATTCGTGTATTTTAATCAAGGATTCTTAAACTAAAAAAATAAATAAATAAATAAACAACAATTATAAATATAATCACAATTCAATTAAAAATTCGTTTATTAAATGTAATAAAAAACATTTAAACGTTAAATCACTTAGATTTAATCAAAATCAATCTAGTCCATAACAAAATATATAAATAAATAATAATAATAATAATGTTATCAATCAAAAATTAGGTTTATACTTATTAGATAAACTTTTTACAAAATCTAACCCTGTTATTTTACTTTCATTCAGTTTTTCTATTTGATTTCCAACAAATAAAATGTTGTTTCGGCGTTGTATTCTATATTTACGTACAAAAATTAGTGAGCTTCTAACTAACATCATCATAATTTATTTTATTTTCGAAACATAATATCAGACCTCAGGATCCCTTATAATTAATACACCACGGAGAACACCTAAAAACAAAATAAAATTTCTATTACCTAACCAATACAATGGAACGCAATTCGTGTACACTTTTTTCACGGGATGCAACTCAGGTACCTCGATACTCTCAATTATGAAAAAAAATATATAAAAAACACTGAATGGGGGATGCACGGGCCCTAAAGGGCTCCCCTTACATATGTCCCTGGTTATAATATCTTATTTTTTATTTTGTTCGGGGGGCACCATTTTCGACGAAACGCTTATACCTAAATAATATTTAGACAACACATTTCTAACAAAGCTGCAAAATATAGGATTAAACTATATAAATTGTGCGACAGTGTGGGGTAAACATATGATTTAAGTGTTTTTATTCTGGAAAAAACTTATATAATTAAGATACTAGTTCTTCAAATGCTGGTAGAGTTATAATGTCATTCTTAGAAAATTATTTAAATGAAGGACGAACTTTGATAGTTGATAATTTCTTTACAAGCTTACTTGTGGCTCATATTTTATTAGATCATAACATTCATATTGGTGGCACTTTGAAAAAAAAAATGTAAAAAATTGTCCTAAAGATAAAATGCAAAACTATAAAAAGGAAATATAGTAGGCAAAGAAAATATTCATGGTGTTGTAATTAGTAACTGGAGATATAAACGACATGTAAAGTTAGTATCTACAAAACATGGCATTGAAATTTATTGTAAATACTGGTAAAAAAAAAATAGGAAGGTTGAAGATATAAAAATACCTGAATCTGTTATATTTAAAAAAAACATACAAGATATTGATTTATCGAATCAGATGTCTAATTACTTTAGTCTCCTCAGGAAAATAATTGGTGCTATTATAAATTGGCTTTCCAATTACTATTGAATATTGTGCATTAATTTTCTATAAAGAAGTTACTCATAAAAACATACAAACATCGGAATTTAGACAAGAATTTTTACAGGGGTTATTAAAAAATGAAATAGACAATTTACTTTTGTTTAATTCTAAAAAGACAACGAATGACAACAGAAAAAATGTATTAATTGTAGTAGGTATTATGTAAATCTTAGTAAAGATTTAGGGAATTTCCGATAATTTAAGATACTACAAAGTTTAATATGGTATAATATAATACTACTATAATAATGGTATAATACGGTATTATACAGAAATAAAATGCTGTATTTTAACATTTCTAACCCCACCACTCAATAACAAAATGAGATATTCATTATATTCATGAGTCATGACATTTCAAATATATTTTATAATTGCAATTATTTCCTATAGCAAAAGGTTCCAAATATATAACCTTGGTACACAAGGAAAGTATTTTTTAAAAGTCTATAGTACAGCAGTAAATAGCCCCTAAAATAACTAAACTTTCGTACTACACACATAGTCCAGAATCGGCCAAATTTAAATTTAAAAACTAACACCAATACTTATGGATTCTTTAATCAAAAACGTATAATAATTGAATAACAATATATACAAATATATTATTATATAGGTAACTGCAAACAAAATTAAATTGATATTAATTTAATCAAAAAGAAAAATTGATTTAGGTAATTTACTGTAATATTTACTCTTTTAAAAATAAATCAATGATTTTAAAATAACGCTATAATATTTTATCAAAATAAATATTCTTTAAGGCACACTTTTAAATTTCGTACTGCACACTTCAATTTTTGTAGTACGTACTATTTTAGGGGCTGGCATTGTGACATTGTGTAAGTCACGGGTGATACTTATGGTATATAATGAAAGATTTTTAAAATAAAATTTGGTAATCAACTTGTTAAAAATATGTAAATAAATTCATGAAACATCATAATGTAGTTAATACAACTACTTAGAAGTAGAAGGATATGATAAATCAAAATCCTGTTTTATACACGTGGAAACAACTTGGTCTGGTAGTTTAAATTTGTTTATAGATTTATTAACTCCCCATTTATTTTCATCATATTCTGGTGTCTCATGTTCGTTCAAATGCTTAAGCCAATTAACTTTTCTCCGCATTTTTTTATCACAATATTTGCACGGATAACACATGTTTTTTTCCATGTTCCTGTAAAATTAAAATGTTAATAATTTTTTTTTTTTAAATTGTAAAATTGTAATTGCAACTAATAAATAGAAATGTTCACTTAAACTTACTCTAAATCTGCAATTTGAATATCTTTTTCTTTAGTAATTGTTAGCTTACATTTAGCCGCATGACTTATAGCAGCAGCTTTACTTAATAATGTTTTAGTACAAATTCTACATGCCCATAAAGTAGAATAGTTAAAATATGCTCGATTATTGTCGCATCTAACCATAAATGGAGGACAAAATAATGTTTCTTGAGACACCATTATACGACGCCCTCGGCGTTTAACTTGCTTTTCAAATGGTTTTGTACATGGCTCTTTTTTTGGGGTTAGTAATTTATTACTTAAAAATGATTTATCGTCCATATTTTTCAATGAAAAATATACCAAATCTGAAAAAAATATATATATCAGATTAAAATATATAGTATTAATGGGAATTATACATTAGAACTTAAGTAAAAAATTACCAGTGTCAATTTAGTTAATCATGTATACTGTACACAAAAATGTATAGTACACAACTACATTTCATCTTTGTTTACACTAATTAAATGTAATATGTATATTTTTTGAATTAATTCGCTTTATTTATATCATATAAATAATATTAACTTAAGTTTTATCTAATATTACGATCATGTAATTACCTAATGACTTAGACATCATAAAAAATATTATTTAAGTACATTAAAATATGAACAAAGTATAAAAATACACAATGTGTAAAGGTAATATTCGATCGTTAATTGTTATCTAATTAACGACATATGTATATAGTTCCCTAGGTAAGATTGTGTTGATATTTAAAATTTTTAATTTTGACCACTATCCTCTCCCACCTTAAAATATTAACTATAAAATACTATGAATAAAGTATACACGATGTACCTTATACAATTATTTACAACTTGGTGTTAATCATTTATTTGAAAAATATTATTACTTTGTTCTTCTCAACAGGTCCAAGATTTTTTTAAGCATTTATCTTGCATGTTAAATAGTAATATAAATAATCATAGTGAAAACGATTGAAAATCCCAATTGCTATGAACTGGGTCAGATATTTGGCTCGAGGTGATTGGACAATGTAATTGTGACGACCGGTTAGTGATAAAAAACGTGAAATATTTACATGATACATCAAAAAAATGATTCAATGACCACCAGTTAGTAGGGGTCATTAGCACACGATTGATTTGTAATTTGTCAATGAAAATAAAGAAAGTGGTAGAAGTGGTAAAATTCATGCAACCATGATAAGAAGCGATACATGCAAGATAGTGAGTGATAATGGGGTAAGGCGTTGATCTTTATGTAGACCGCTACGTCCAATCTAATAGATAACGAGTTGGGTTCTCAAACAATCATGCAAACGTGCACAATGGTCATGGTTACAGCTTATCTAGGCCGTTAACTTCCTTGCAGTAACGGCAAATTGGATGAAAAAATTAGATTCTAAGACCTCCCGACACCCATTTTTTTATCTTTCAAAACACTTATAACGAGCAATAATACTAATTTCACCGATTTGATACATGTTTACTAAATGTATACTGAATTTCTCTAAAAACATAACGCATTAATAAAAGTCCATTTATGTCTAACTGTGATTCATTAAATTTAGTAACTATGATATTAATTAGATGAAGATTGACTCATCTAATAACACCCAACTATGGTAGGTTAAGTTGCAGGTACTCAAGCTAGTAGTAAAAAAAACACGGCAGACATAAAAGTACGCATATGACAACGGTGATTTAATATTATATTACATATTTTACCATAAAATGTTTAATTAATATTAATGTGTGGATTTGCTTATAATAATTATTTAGCAACTTACTAAAATAGACGTTACGAGCTGCGCCGCTGCGGTAACTACGTAATCACTAGATGATGACGCTTAACGAATAAACAGTAAACACGACAAGACGACAAGCAAAACAAAATACGTGGCAATTTGTCAGTATCTTTCACTATGACGGCTAATTGAAGAACGTAGAACGAATTAAAATTTACAGGATACCAAACGAGCGTCCGTCGTCAGTGTTTTTACGATAAAAAGTTTCCAATTTCCCAAACTACGATCTTAGATTATATTCCCAAACTAATTACTGATGGGCGTAATCGAATAATCGAATAATTTCGATAATCGAGAGATTCTCTCAAAAAATCACTCGAAATTTAAAATAATTTATTCATTTGATAAGAATAATCATTTATTTTTAATAATTTTTTAGAGAGAATCAAAAACAATACTCGAAATATTCAAACATGAACATACCTACTTATACTTTATATTATAATAAATAAACAATCTAATTTTGTTTTTGTTTTTTAATTTGTTGGTATTATATTATTAATTAAATTTTAGTTCAGGAATGATAATAAATTAATAACCATATATTAATATTTAATTGCGATGGACATCATTTTTAATGAATTTATGAATATAGAAATGACTAAAAATAAACAGTTTAAGCTGAAGTAAATATAATTATAATATACTATAATATTGGAAATTACAATGTGTTATATCTATATTGTGTTGTATAGTTTATGAATAAAAATGTTCAGATAAAAATATTCTAATTCAATTACTATTTAATAAATAAATTAGTAGGTAATAATAATATTTAACCAACATTCCAACTATTTTGAGATCTCGAGAACAATTCGATTATTTTACTCATAATCGAAATATCTCGATTGTTTTCATAATCGAAATATCTCGATTATGGTCATCACTAAAACTAACTCATGACAAAAATTGTTATGTGCAGTGACGAATACCATAACTAATTTTATATGATAAATTATCAGTAGATGTAAACAAAATAAATAATAAAAACACGACAACTACAATTTAGTACATGTTGTCGTTGATTTAATGACAATACACTTTCATGTAAAATACTTTTTTATAGATTTAAAATACTGGTGTAATAACATAAAAACTTACAAAACCGTTTTGATACAATTTTTGCTATTTTTCTCTTGACCTTATTAGTGCTTGTTTTGTGATTTGTTATGCATGCATATTGTCTCATTAACATCATTTTAATTTATTATCATGAGACTATAAATTCGATCATATACACTTTGTAGATTGCACATGAAAAAAAAGAAAGGTAATTATTATTAAAAAACTCTTGACTGTATTGTTAAACACATTTTGACTGTATTTATATTTAACAGAATTCTCTTCAATTTGTTTTAGAAGTGTGAAAAAATTACTTATAAAATATGTTAAGTAACCATAAGACTTCAGGTTGACAAGTTTTCCGATATACGTATGTATGTTGTCAATATTTTTATTCTAGATAAACATATATTATACTACTTGTCTTTTGCTAAGTACTTATGATTATATTACAATTAACTATCACTTAAATTTATAAACAATTATGTCTTCATTATCCTGTTATATAATAAACAACACATTTAAATGTTTCAGTATCAGCAAAATCATTGTTTCTAAGAACATGAACATCTTAATGGCCTTTTCATCAATATGCAATCTAAATGTTAAACATTTTGGAATCTATAACATGTGTAAACAATTTATTTCTTGCATCTTTAAGTCAACAATTGTTTTTTAAGGAATATAATCAGAATCTTTAACCAAGTATTAAAAAATTAAAATTAATAAATAATTTTTCATTAAAATATTAAATGTCAATTAAGACATTTAATTAGCTTCAAGTTGCCTACAGATAACAATCAATTTCCTGTTTTAGGTAGCTCTATCAAAGAGTAAATTGATGAAAATTGATGAAGTTAAAAAAAATGTTAGAGTAGTGGCCGATCATTAGAACCTGAAACTTGTTTTATAATCCCAAAAAAATGTTGAAAAGTTTATTTTGTAAAAACTTTAAAAACAAATATGTAAGTATAGCTCACAACAAACACGTAACAAACGTTTATATTTTTCATAATGTAGGTATTATAAATGTTTAATAGTACATATTATAATAAATCTAAAAGCTATATTTCTACATTTTGTAACATTTCTAATGAGCCCTAGTTAAATTTTTCTGCAAATGCATTGTAAATATCATATTCGTTTAATAAATGATTTACCAAATCAACTGTACATCAAAGAGTTAATCTTAATAATTTAGTAATAATTTTATTTAAAATTTACTTTTCATTTAAATACCATTCAATGAATTGTTGTTAAAAAAAAAAAAATAAGCTCTGTACCTGTATTGTATAAACAATTCATTATAATAAGTAGGGACCGGATTTATATGCACAAAAAATCCTCAAAATATGCTTCTAATAATGCTATAATGTGTTATGAAATATGTATTTATTTTTAAATATGCATTTAAAGTTTTGTTTAAACCTATGTAAAGATATGTATTATGTAAAATTATGTAACAATATTTATTAATTAATATGGTATTAAAAAAGTATAAAAAAAGCTTATAAAGTCTTCGTTGCCATTTAACATTCTGCATCTTCAATCTATAAAGTATTAACTCACATTAATAAAAATTGAAACAAAAATTGATTTCATATTTTACCTTATTGCATTGGATGATCAGAAGTTCCTTAATGTGTTCAAACATTAAATTCCTCTGATTATCTGTAAGTATATACGTATAGGTTTTCTTACTTTTCGCTATTAGTGTTTTCACTGTTTTATTTTTGCGGTTTTCACATAGACTCTTTGGAAATAACGACCGGTGTCAATTTTATTGATATTATGTGGCTGTGAACGTGAAAATACGACGAAAAACGAATATATGTGTTATAAATAATAATATACACTTTAAAACTACAAATATGCATTCAATATGCATTTAATAGGTAAAAACGTTGAAATATGCAAAATATGCAAAATAAAATTAGTGTTATTTTAATAAGAGTGATCTAAATGGGGGACAGTTTTCATCAGATTTCAAAAAGCTTATCCCAATACAAATATGCATTTGCATATAAATCCGGTCCCTAATAATAAGCAAGTATAAATAATTTACAAACAATAAATTACATAATATAAAATGAACTACATATAATATCCTGCAAAAAATGTTATCACACAATCACAACAGCTTTAAAACACATAATAAACCTCAATTTATTTGCAAAGTAAACAATTTTGTCTCTATCTAATCTTTCAGACCTTTAAAATTTTGTTCTCAGTAAAACTGTAACTCCACTACCATTGAATTACTTAACATCAAACTATAATAATTTGTTTCAAAACTAAATAATTTTAATTTTATAATTTTTTAATTAGACCAATTATAATATAACAAAAGATTCATTATGCTTACGTGTATGACATATTCAATTTTCATTTTCCAAAGATTATTAAGTTCTAATAACTACTTGTTATTATACAAGTCTATGATCAGCTAATTCAAAACTTTTAATTTTTCTGCCAAATCAATTTCTAGAATCTCCTAAACTAAAGTAGCCAAGATAAGTTTGCACTTAAAAATAGTTCATATAGTAGTAATATTACTTTTTTTATAAAAATAGTTTTATGTTTATTTTTTTTAGTAACATAATAAAACTATTGTCAAAGCTAGATTTTCCTTTAATTGCCAATAAATGCTTGTTGTATCTGCACATAGTAAAGATAAGAACTTATGATTCTTTATAAATTTATATCATGATGGTAAACTGTAAAAATAGTTAATTTAAAAATAAATTTATTAATATAATATTAACTATTAATTCAATAGTGTTGTATTTATACATCAAATTTTTAAAAATAAGTATAACAACATCCAGTTTTTTGAGTAACACATGTGTAACTTTAATATTGTTTTCTTTGCTCATTTAACTCATATCATTTTTTCTGTTTAAGTTTTTCCAAAAAAGATTTCTTGGAAAGAGAAAAAATATACTGTTATTTGTTTTCTAACAGAAGTTCTTTTTTGCATCTTCTCAAAGAATCAGAAAGTTGTACACATTTTTCCTGTAATAAAATTATTTTTATTAACATAGATAAAATAGTAATTAATTATAATAGCAATTACATATTTTAATTAGCATGTTAACTAAAATTCATACATAATATTGTCAACTAGAATTATTGGAACAATTATAATATTTACAATTGTTAAATTATAATTAAACGTTGAAAACTATATTTTACATCAGGATACTTCAAAACTAAAGCTTATTAATTTCATACTTTAATAGAATCAAGTAGTGATAGGAAAGTTCTTAATAAAAAGGTACTTGTTCAAGTTCAAGTCGTTCAAGGCATTAAATATGAAATAATTCAAATTTCAGTTCATACTTGAATTAGTTATACATTATATATAAACTAAAAACTAGCTTATATCATTATCATTATCAAGAATAAAAAAGTTACTAAATAAAATATGTTAAAAAATAAAAATTGTTAATAATAAAAAATATATTATATTATTATTATTAAATTATTTATTTTAGAAATAATTAATAAAAAATAATACTTTTATGCTGGTAAAAGTGAATATAAAATTGCAATAAAATAATTATTAATTTAACACATTACTCAAACAAATTTCAAATATAATATAGCAATGAAATTAAAAATAATGTTTGATAAGATAATAATATGGTCAGGGCCGGCGCGAACAATTATTCATGGGGGGGGTGTCAAAATAATAAAATGCCGACTTCAATATTTATTTTACCTCTCTGAATTTAATGAGACCTTTTTGTAAATACATTGTTATGTGTAAATAACTAATAATAAATAAGATTATAAAATAAGTTATTTTTTTTTAAAATACTTTTTCAGTTTATGACAAATAAAAACAAAATTAAATTTATTTAAGAGAAACTTTCCTAGTTTACAAAAACATCCTATTAAAATTATAATTTGTAAGTAACTAACAAACGTATTTAAATTTATAGTTTACATTTCTATAGATATATAAAAAAAATTAAATTTTGATTCTACGTTCTTTTAATGCAGCCCAATTGACTATAAGATCTTCCAAATTTAAGTTATCAACGATATCTTTGGCCGAGTTTAAAATCATGAGGTCATCAAGTCTATTTGCTGCCATTGTTGTACGAAGGTGGTTTTTAATAATTTTTAGTTTACTAAACGAACGTTCGTTAGAGGCTGTTGTCACGGGGGCTGTAAAACTTAATCGACATAGTGAATTTGCTACAGGAACAAGAGCTTTCAAAGATTCAGAAACATTCAAAACCTTCTCCAATGTATTTTCATGTTCCGTTTTATGACGAAGTATGTTTATTTGACATAATATAGCATCGTAGTCAGTAACCAATGAAGCTTCATATGAAGGTGGAAATAATCCACAAGCTTTTTCGACATCTTCAGTTCTAATATCACTTTTTATTGGTATACTTAATATTTTAAATATTGGTTCAACTATTTTAAAACAATCTCTTAAATTATTAGCAGATTCATTAATTAACATGTCCAATACCTCTTTAAATTCTTTTCTATAAAATGTTTGTAAATTAAATATTGCTTGTGTAGAAGAATTACAGTCAATTTTTTTTGGTAAATTTCGTTGTCTGTGAAACTTATTAAAATCTGCATTAGAATCAACGTCAAGTTTTTTAGCAAATATTTCAGCACTAGTTATAATATTATTAATTTGAGACTCATCTTCATTTATTTCTTTTAAGGATTTTATGCAAGATTCTATTAACATAATAGCGTCGATAATATTTAAGTTTTCAGTTTCGAGTTGTTCGGTTAAAACTTTCATTTGATACATAATATGTTTCATTAAATAAATACATACTATAAAATCAAATGATAACATTTTTTTTTCGAGACCTAATGCTTGAGCTCGTGTTTTATTGTCAATGTTTGTATCATTAATTAATTCTTTCAATACGTCTAGTATATATTCAAATAAAACCCAAACAGCCTTAATCGATTCAGCACGTGCTGTCCACCGTGTCATCGATAAATTACGTAACTTTAATTTGATATCTACTTCCAATAATTTATTGTTTAAATAAAAATAACGCTTAGTACTTGAAGTAAAAAAGACATATAGACTTTCTAATACTGAAAAAAAATGACTAATTGTGGTGCTAGCAGAACAACTATGTTCAATAAATGTATTTGTACGATGTGCTTGACAAGGTATGAAAGGTATGTTGTGTCCAACGATTCTTGATAGCATAGCTTGTGTACCTAGATTTTTACCGGACATGCTACTTGCAAAATCGTACGACTGGAACGCAATGTTATTCAAATCAAGTGAATTTTGGGACAAAACATCAGATATTTTACTTGCTATACCTTTTCCAGTTTTATCGACAATTTCATCAATAGCAATCAAACGTTCACAAACTTCAGCTTTCGAGTTAACATAACGTAAGCAGACACTTAATTGATCTTTATGTGATAAATCAGGCGTTGTATCAGCCATGATTGAATACATGCCAGCTTCTTTAACTTCTTCAATTATGTTATTTTTTGTTTCTTTAGCTAATAAATGTATAAATTCATTCTGAGAGTCATGACTTAAATAGGTTGAGTGGTATCGTCGAAAAGAAGAGTCATTTAACCATGTTTTCATAGTTGAATTGTGACGTGATATGAGCAAAACAATCTGATAAAAATTTCCATTTTTTTCGTCACCATCGCCTCTAAAAGCTAGTCCTTGTCTAGCTAGTGTACGGGATACGTCAAATAAAATTCTTATTACAGCCTTATGATATTCTTTTTGCTTTGAAAAATGTATAGCGTTTTCTCGGTGTTTTTTATTTAACAAATTGTCTATGTGGTTAGAATGCAAAACAAAATTACTATAGTCGCTTAATGCAGCTTTATGAGCATTCGAAGTAAAATGTTGTTCAAGCTTTCCCAGCTTTTTTGTTCCGCGAGATTTCATTTTATGCCAATGTCTTATTCCAGTTGTTGACCACACAGGATCAGCAAATGATCGATTAGGCCCACTTGGAAATAAACCACAAATATAACAATAAGCCGAATCATTAAATATACTATATTCTAAGTATGGATACTCTTTATACCAATTTGAACAAAATTGTCTTTGTTTACTTTCAGAAATATCAATATTAATGGGGAATTTTACCAATTTTGGTTGAAAAGGTCCTAAACTCAATAAGTAATTTCTTTGAGAACTTGATTCAATCTTTCCTCGTTTTCCGGGATCGTGGTCTAATAAATTATCAATAATATTATCTTGTGGTAATGTAGATAAATTGGGTTCAGGCTGTTCAGAAGGAAGTTCTTTAGCTAATACATTTGTTGCATAATTAATATATTCTGTTGCTTTCGTTTTAAATAAAGAAATAATGTCAACACTTTCAACTAAAAAACCTATAGGATTAGGAACTGTATCATTTTTAATTTTGTTCAATAGATCAGTGCAGACCTTCAGATAACAGAGTAATGACTCGAAAATTCCTACACAAGTAACCCACGTTTCATCTTTAGTTGTATCACTCGTATCGTCTTTTTTTTCCGAAAAACACGTTAAATTATCAAAAATATCAGTTTTTTTGCACTTTGGCTAATAATATTTCATGATCTGTATCCTCAATAGATGATTTTATATATTCACTACATTTGTCCAACTGAGCAGGAAGTAATTCTAATTTGTCATATTTTAAACTTGAGTCAAAATCGATTTTATTTTTATCTACATCAAACGATTCAGATAATAGTTGACCAACTTCATTTTCCGATGTTTTTGGACTTATGTCTGTATTATTTTCATTTTTCTATAACAATAGATTATTTAATTTTATTTATAGTTTTTACTAATTAGTTTATAAGTATGAGTTGTAAATGTACCATAACAATAAATAAATAAACATGTATAATAAGTAAATACGTACAATATACATATTATACATGATGCGTCAGATGCGTGTGTGAATTAATTTTACGTATACAATTTTAATCATTTAACTTGCCTCAAGCATTCAAGCCCATATTTACTATATTACATATATTACTATATTCGTATGCTTATTGTAAACTGTTTTACAGATTGTATGTATATATTTTATTAAATGTTAAAAAAAAAATTATTATTAGGTAAGTAGTACAAACACTAGAAAATCAAAGTATAAATCACTGCTACATTTATACAGATACCTAACCTAACCTAACCTATTTAGTATAATATTTTATTAGATCCGCTATTTTTAATACACATTTAATATTATTTCAAACTAAATTTTATTAAAAAAAGAAATAGAATATAAACCTTTATAAGGATAGGTATGACGATAAATATAAATGAAATAATGGTATCTACCTACCTAGTTTCATAAATACGTATCAATAATGTACAAACACTATTCTACTCTAATATTATTTTCAGATATCGCATAATTAACATACCTTTCGTTCGAAATTCAACCGAGCATATACGAACGGATTATCTGCTGCTCCATGGTGTTTCACCTTAACCTTTGCTCCGTTGTGCACTTGTTTTTCGTGCTTTTGACGGTAGTCGTCATCAAATGTACTACCACAAGACAAGCACTCAAGTTTTATCCTCTTCCTTTTGCGTTTTTCTTTTTCAAAATCACTCATTATAAAATAAATTAGCTAATTTAGAAATTGGTACTTTATATTAGAATAGCTAGGAAATGGTTCACCACAATAATAAAATGTTTTGTACTGTACGTCTATGCGTCGGGCCCGAGCGATTAGTAAAATGATAAGCAATGTACAATAATGTACACACAACCTATTAATAAATATATTTGTATACTATTCACAACAACACATGGACATTTAAATGTTCAATGGTAATTCCTAATTTCATATTTCAGTCGATAGTCCCTTATCTTCATAGATACGAAAATACGATAAATGATAAATTATTTACATCGACATGTTTTTGTATTTTTCATTTTACGAAAAACAATTTGACGACTGCTACTTTAATTATAATTGTGCCGACTCGATACAACCAAATTTGCCGAGTGGGGGGGGTGTGACATCCCCCCTATAACCCCCCCTAACGCCGGCCCTGAATATGGTTTATGGCAAACATTTTAATTTTAAAATTCAAACTTTAAATTACTAGTTTAAAATTAGTTTATAGCCTTCAGATCATTATTTTATTATTTTGTTTTAGCAAAACAAGATTTTAAAAAGTTTTATCTGAAAGTCAATGTCTTTTAACAGTCATTATGTTTTCTCCTGGACTAAATAATCTCTTGACCGGTGCACTAATAATTAATAATATGTGAAAATAAAAATAACCATTTATGTGTTGTTAGTCCATAATCGTTATAATAAGTAAAAGGTGTATGGGTTTACTTATATTTTTGTGTTATTTATAGGCGACTATAGGCTATGGCCATGATGATGATAAGGAGTACCTATTAAACATATAAATATTAGTATAATATAACTATGTTCCATGAAAATTAAATTGTTAATGAGCAAACCCAAAACTTTCAAGATCATAATAAATAAGAATTTAGTTCACGTTCAAATGATAAGTCTTCATATTAACGAGTTCTTTCCCATCACTGGAATCAAGTACATATAACATTTAAAGAAATTATTGTTAAAGGTACAATTGGATAAAATAAACTCATTAAATTATTTTTATTAATTCACAAATTAAAGCATATAAGAATTAAAATGTAAATCTAATGAATAACTTAAACCATTATTCTTAATTTCTAATTATTATATAGTTAAGAATATTTTAGTCAATTTAAAATACCTGATAATAGAACTAATTGTTTTTCATCAATCTTTGTTAATTTATATTATTTTGTTCTTTCATAAAAAAAGTTAAATTTAAGTTTTTATTAACTGAATTTATTGTTATAGCACTAAACTATCAGGTAGATTAATTTTAGTTAATATTTATGAAAGAATATTAAAAATATTCTACATTTTTTCTTGAGCATGACTATTGTATATTAATTTATAATAAACTTTTATATAGTATCAAATAAGTTTTAAATAAGAATAATGTGATAAAAATATCTACTATGTGAATAAATCAAATATAAGAGATAATATTTGTAATTAGGCAGGCACAGATTCAGCTATAACCGAGTTGAGTCCCTAATTAAAAATTTCTATGCTAGTTGGGTCCGAGATTTTTTCAGGTACTACATAAAGAAAAAATATCATAAATCAAATAAAAAGATAGATTTTGTATAATATTAGTAAAAATATAAAAAAGACATTAATTTCACAAAATCAAATCAAATAATTATTCCTATATTTTTTTCATTTATTTTATCGTTTGTAAATTTTTCTTTAAACAAAATGTAGTTTCTTTTTTTATTATATTTGTGCTCGTCATTTTAATATATATGTCAGTTTGTAAGTTTTTTAAAACTTCTAAGAACTGGGTAAATATTTGGAAGTGTTGTGTAAAACATTAATTAAAGTGCGAATGAAACGTCTAGCAAGAATATGTGGATTTCGTTGTCGATGCTTTAAACTTTGACCAAATTATTGGTGGAAATGTTAATTGTTTATTAATATAATTATCAAAATATAATCTGTAAATTATCGAATTCGATCATCGCTCTATTGGATATTCATTAAATCTTCTGAGTGTAGAATTCTGGGTGCAAACTTAAAAAAATTTATGATATTTTCTAAATTTAGAATCACTTTCATATTCATTTATCAATCCTAAATTATGATAACCCCTTCCGTCGGTTGTATTAAAATGTGTTATTTAATTTGATGTACATCAAATTGCAACAGTTTGTATTATCCTATGTTAATATATTATTATAATATTCAAAATCATAAATCTTCGTCTTTTATTTTTATAACATCAATTAATAAATTGTTGTTAACAAAATTATTATTTTAATCATCTTAGTAATGACTAATCTTCAACTGCCAGCCGACACGTAGCGATTCATAGGGTTTTATCCTAAAAAATATTTTCCATATATGTCTGAAATATATCTATATTTATTGCTCATCAGTTCGTGGAAACCGCATAACAGTAATTTTATTGTGTTAACTGTCGATCATAGAATAGATAATATAGTGCTGTCAACAAGGCTACTACTTGTTTGCGCACATTTACCTTTTTTACAACTCGTTTGCGCAAAAAAAAACTCGATTCCATTGCGCATATACATTTTGACTACCTGTAACGAAAATCCCGAATGTTATATCTCGTTTGCGCACACATTTTCCTTCTCAATTCCTCGCCGAGTTTTAAAAATATTAGACATTTCTACGAGTTAATGACCACTAAACTGTACAAAAAGTAGTTAGATACGGGAAATCCATAATGATATAATTTACATAATCGATCATAAGATTATATTGCTATTAAATATTTGACAATGTGTACTGCAGTTTGTGACAATTTATATAGGTGTGTGAATATGTCTTTGTACGCAAACGAGTGATCCGTTTTCAGGTAAAAAATTTTGAATTTGCACAAACTAGTTGCAGCGATCGACAGTTCGTTACCTATTCAACGACTGTAAATACACATATATTATACCTACTTACCTATAATCCGCTCCTCCGTTAATGTAGGTTAAATCCACAGGGTAAATGCATTTTTTTATTTTTAATAACGTTAGAAAAATAATTACGTGAAATTATCTATAAAATTAATGTAAGTACACGAAAATGCTTTAAACTATTTCATTGATTTATAAGATACAAAAACATGTTATTTAAAAATTTTGAAAGTTTTTGAAATTATCTAGAAATCTTATCTTAAAATATTTATATTTATACTTAAATTTTATTCGAGTATTTTAAATAATTTTCAAAACAAGTATCTAAATGTATTTGTATATAAATACTTTAAAAAGTATCTTTTATAAGACTGGTCATACCATAATTAAAATGAATATTCAGTCAAGCAAGTGACAAATACAGCATATAAAAGAAAAAGCTATTGAAAATGTTAATATAGTACTAAAAAAAATATTTAAAAATACATCACAATTGATTTTGAAACGTGTATTTATAATGTTGTTCTGTTAATATGATCATCTTAAAATAAGGTTTTTTTTATTTTTTATTAATAAAAAATAAACAACTAAAAATGGTACAAGTACCTATACGTATCTTTATTTTTAAAGATCCTGGTACAACTTTTTTTTTTAAAGTTTTATGATGAAATATCAATTTTGGTTTGCTAATAAATTAACTACAATTTTTAAAGTTAAGTAAATTTAGAATTGTATTGATAAAAACAATTAGAATAAATTAAATTTACAAAAGTTAAATATAATTTGATAAATTTAAATCAGTCATCTAATTATGTAAACTCATACACACACAAATATATTTAATTTCGAAACAAATGCCTACAAAATAGTTCATTATTTTAAATTGAACATACAATCACAAAACAAGTAAATTAATAAATTATAATTGTACAAGTATTTGTATGTTAAAATAAAAATAACGTGTGTGTAAGAGAGTCATTAAATTATCGATTAAATATGAATAGATATTGAATTGTATGAAAAATAGTTAAAAACATAATTGAACTCTAATAAATTTAATTTATTTTTAATAAAACTATTAATGAATTTATTTAACTTTAAAAGACCATCCGTACTTGATAAACTAGAAAACTACAATTAATAATTATACCATTTAAAAAATATAATTTATATAACTGTTGAATGTT
Source organism: Melanaphis sacchari (assembly GCF_002803265.2). Classification (NCBI taxonomy): domain Eukaryota; kingdom Metazoa; phylum Arthropoda; class Insecta; order Hemiptera; family Aphididae; genus Melanaphis; species Melanaphis sacchari. The sequence goes on along the minus strand of NW_020271059.1, from coordinate 479,361 downwards.
GATACAACTGTGTATTTAAATTTTATATTATCTATCCATTTTCGTTAATGAACCACGCGAACAACGACGCAAGATACACCCAGTAGAAGAAAATTATATTATAGTAGATATATATATAAAAATATAAATTTCGGTCATGAACCACAATTCGTTATATTAATCATATTATAAAGTACAAGATATATCGTTACAATTAATTGAGTTTTATACTTTTATACATATATTTTTTTTACTTTAAAGTTTTGGTTGAGGGTGGTTTGACCCCACCCCTCACCACACTCGTACAAAAAAACTCCACAAAATACGACCCAAAATCGATCGTTTTGTTTGTAATAAATAATACATTCGGTCAGCAGTCCTACAATAATCATCATCGTCCCGATACTCAGAATTACATTTTTGGTAGCACTGGCATTAGCTGCAAAAGCTAAAAGGTCTTGGTTACGGTACGTCGATCGTCGAACCCTGGCGGCCTAAATAATCCAGGCGGCGACAACTAATACTGTCAAGTACCAAGTACTTGTAGACGGGCCTTGTGAATCAGAGTAGTCGGACGTGTGATCATTAAACGTACGAGATTCGAATTTACAACAGTGAAGCTGGTCTTGTTAATTCCACCTTAGGTGAATAGTCATATAAGGCCATGAATAACGATAAGATATTAATTTTCGTATTTTTGTCCATGACTGTTTTATCTTTTTTGTTGAGCCTCGGTCATTTGTCAACAAACTCCGAACAAAGCGACTCTATGATTTTATGTAGCGTTTTCAATCGATTGCAAATTGTTGCCTTTACAATTTATTCAATGATGAACGTTTAATAACTAAGTAATCTAATTTTTCGAGTTCCGCGTATTTTATCGGCAGTCTCGTTTTAAGTTTGTCTATATTATTTATTTTTTTTATAGGTTTTGAATGAAAATGGAAGTAATAAAATATGAAACATACGGGAATGATAGCAAATCCACGTTTCCAACATTACTTTATGACGTCAAGGTTAGTATGATTCAATAGTCGATTTAATATGGTAATTTTTTCAATTAAAACACCTTATATGTTATTATTATCATTGTTGTAGGTACCTGATTAAAAAAGATACTTAATATAAAATATATACCCATTTTACCAACTTTAACCTTTAGTTAATGAATTATAAAAATAAATTGAAATATTGTAGAAATTAGTGATATTTTGTATCAAATAGTTAATTCGGCTAATTTGAAGAGAATAGTTAAATTTTTAGAGAATCCTAGAATAAATTAGTTAGCTAAAATAAAAAACTCGAGAAAACTAGCATCCAATATATTCAATAAATATATTTTTATTTTACTTTTTATTATTAGAAATATACAATTTATACCTGAACGGCACAATAAGTACATGTGATAAAAAGATAATTACATATATATATATATATATATATATATATATATATAATACATTAATACAACCGAAAGAGGAGAATTAACATAATATATATATACTTACGTGAAATACGGGATGTGAGAAGCCATCCATCAATGACACTCACTATATTTTTATTGAAATATTCTTTAATACTTTGGTTTATATTTAGAAACCTGAAAATATGATGAAAAAATGTTTGATATAAAAAATATGGTAATAGAGAAAAAATGAATATCGTAAAAGGAAATTATATGAACAATATAATAAACGAGACGAGTTTGAATATGACTAAACAATTTAAATACTTTTTAAATAATGACGTTATATAATTAAGTTGTCTTCAAAGCTTAAAAATACTATGTTTTAAGATTTTAAATGTTTTCAAAAATGTCAAGCTGTTAAAGAAGATTTTTTTAAGTTGGCTCAATCACATATTATTACTATTGATCGTGTAAAAAAATTACATGAAAATAATAAAATTAACATACTGGAATTTATGCTTTCAACTTCAAATTGATTTATCTTTCAACACAATTAATTTCGTGTTTATTTTATTTTAATTATTTAAAGATATACTATAGTTATCAAAATTAAATTTAGTTTTAATCTAAAACTAATGTAATAAGTAACTACAATAATTACATTCATAATATATACATAAAAAAATATCAGTAAAATAATAAATTATTAATTTTGTCATATGGGTCTAAACTTATGTATTTTTATTCGAAAAATAAATTCATTCATAGTTTTACAAAAACGTGTAATCCAACAATAGTTATCGAAACACATACTGAGTTTTTAATACTTTGACCAGTTAAAAAACTTTGTTTAAAAACTTGTTTTCAAAACTTATGTCAGAATAAACATTACAGATTTCAGCTAAATTTAGAATGGGTTGTTTTGCACCAAAAATATTCAAATATATGTAGTTGGTTAAAATACTTTTTTCCATTTATCTTCTAAAATAATAACTATAACTATTCACAAAGCATTTCTTATAGTCACTTGGGTCAATCTCATACAAATTAATGATATTTTTTGATTTAATTAAAGAGAAAGAAACAATTTGAAAAAGTTTAAAGTTAATCTATCTCTTAATTTTTTTTTAATTTTTAAATAATTTAAAATATTAAAAATCATAAACATCACTGAACACAGGTAATACAATTGAACATTTAAAATACATAAAATTAAATTTGGAAAATAAGAGTATGGATAAAGATAATTATGTATGTAACATCAACTACTAAGCATAAACAATAAATTTATTAAAAAACTTATTTTCAAGTCATCAACTACATGTAAGCTCTTATGTAAAAATTATGTTGATAAAAAAAACATATTTCATAAATAGTTTTTGATTTTACAAAAATTGAACAAGTTTTGGCCTTTGAAACGTTTTCAGTCTGTCAGTTTAGAACAAGAATTGAGAATTATTATGTATTTTGTCTATACTGACTATTAACTATCTATAAATATTTAATATTAAAATTTTAGATATATATTATGTATGAGCATATTAGTTTTAGTTTAAAACCATTAAAACTTTCTATTTTATTTTATACCGTTATAATGAAAATATTTTATTATTTGTTTTTTTAAGAACTATACTTATAACTTATTAGTATATTAGCTGTATATATTATGAAAATATATTAATTATATTGAACAATTCTAGCTAAAGAAGGTAAAAGCAGAAAAAATATAAGAAAATATATAAAATATAATTAAATTTTAAATTTTCTATTATAGTATAATATTATGTAATATGCATTATCAATAATAACTATATTATATCTATTATTTGATTTTAATAAACATTGCACTTAATAAAAATTAATTTGTTACTCATTGACTTGACTTAACCTTAACTTTTTAATTTATTTATGACCCGGTTTGCTTTAAGTCTCACATGCCTACTTTAGGATGTATATTATTACATCCCATTTTACAATAATTATAGAACAAATATTTATTATTATATAAACTATAATATATTTTTTTATTTTTAAATATACAAAATGACACATGTGCGAATAATATCATTATGATTTTTTTAAAGAGAGCTATTGATGATTTATGCAACACAAAACTTAATATTTCATTTACGACAATACAATGTTTAGTATTTACTGAATAAACTATGTAATATGTGTGATTACAGAGTTTATATAAATTATCTTGTATTATTAATCTTAGAGTTATTACAGGGAGTATTAATTAAAATGTCAATTGATACATTTACATTGTTTCAGAGTTTACCCAACAGAACAAAACTTATAGGATAACTCAAAGGAAAAATCTAAGAACAGTTAGAAAAGATGATGGTACAGTGGAGTGTTATAGTTTTAGTTCAAAAATGAAGAAATGAAATACTACAGATAATTGTGTACTTTATTTAAAGAATGGTTAAATTTTCACATACGTACTGAGCAGATGGTAATGGTAGAACCTTCCTTTCAAGATTTAGATGCTCTGGTCATGACACAACGCGACCCTACTCATGGAATTTTCTAGTTGAGCAGAAATATTTGTCCTGAATAGAATAGTATATACTAGTTCTAAAACGTATATTTTTTAAATATATATTTATTTAGTACTTTTGGTCATAGCAGGAAAGCATCTCTAGAAATCAACATTCTTTCATTGGAAAAAAACATACAATTTTAACTGAAGGAAGTGATGATAAACAAATTGATACAAAATAAAAACCAATGCTTAACTATTTTTTAAACAGTCTAGAAATAGTCTGTTTAAAATATATCTTGTAAAATTATATCTTGTTATTACTAGAATACTAATATAATAAAAATGTTGCAGTATGATAAATCCTTATTTCAAAACTTGCTAATCTGTCTAATGAATAGAAAACTTTAAAACTGTGAATTAACATGATCTACCCAAGTACTCATCATATTAAATGTATATTTAGAAATTTAATTAATTTACTCTCCATCACACTTAAGTTATTTAGAAGTAACTATTCATAAAATAGGGCTAATAATGTCAGTAATATTTATTTATTATATTTAAGTGATGATCATTATATAACAATCCATAATCTTTATGTATACTTTCACTTAATATGTATTATAGTTATTTTCTACTTATTCTTTAATTTTTATAGAAAATAAAAATATATAGGTATATTAAAATCTAAAATAAAAAAATCTATTATTCATATAAATAATAATCTAAATGTATTTGTATAATATTATTATATATATTACACGACAACACACCATAATACTATTATACTGTTAATAAGCGATAATCAAAAACAATTTACATATTTTTTAATTTTATGTTAACTTGAAAAATTAATACATAATAGTTTATTTAATGATTAATTTAATTTTTTTTTTTCAATAGATTTAAATTGTTTGATTTGGTAAGTTATACTTTATACTTAATGTTTTTTCACTAATAAAAATATTTTTTGAGTCAAATTTGATGTTTATACAAGATAAATGTATGATACAGTATTTATTATTTACTTTGTATGTAACCTAACCTAACCTATATTTTAAAGTTTAATTATATTCATTATAACTTAAAGAAATGTATGCAACTTGCATTTATATGAACTGTTTTATATTCAATGTACCTAAACAATAATTATTATTAATAATAAAGTGTGTTTAAATATTTACCCACACAAAGCGTTTTAATTAAATTATATTTTAAAATCGTATTCACATTAATAAATGTATATTTATTGTATGTGCTTACATATGTAGGTAATTATTTTAAAAACTAAGCACATGTATTTTACTCGCACAGTAAAATTAATTAATTAATTATTATTATTTTTTTAACATGTTTTTAGTTTAATTTATTAATTTTAAAAGTAATCCTTGACACAACAAAACATTCATTAAGAAAAATATTTTTACTTAAAAATACAGTTACATTGAAATATTTTTAAAATTATATTTATTTATTTACTAATAAATAACATTTTCACCTCTTCTAATTTATTTACATGAAATACTTAGAAAAATGTGATAAAATTCTTTAAAATTAAAAATTAAATCTTGGAAATTCTTCAATTTTAAAACTAAACATATGAAATAAAATCCTTTAGTAAAAATATCATTTTGAAAGTTTTAGTGGGTATATTTCTTATGAAATATTGGTTTAATATATTATTCAATATAATTTATTTTAATTTATTAAACTATACTATACTCAATCATCTACATGTTCTGTATTTTGTCGAATATCAGCATTTTCTTCATTAAATAATTTTGATTCAGCTTCAGTTTTGTCTCTTTGCACTATCAAACTGTCCTCGTCAATAACTTCTTTGTTTGTTAAACTTTCTTCATCAGCTTTATCATAAAGTAAATTTTTGGCATGTTCAACAAACTTGTCAATAATTTTTTGTAATTCTTTACATTTATCTATTAATGCTTTACGTCTACCAAATACATCATTATCATAATGCTTGATCAATTCCCTTAAACCACCTTTCACACCAATCTGAAATAAACCATAAACGAATGATTCAGTATTTTAATATATTAAACACTTTTACAGTTAATTTTAATTTTATATCATGACTAGTAGAATTAAATTTAAAAAAATATATATATTAAACACTGTTTAGTTTTTAAATAGTTATCAATTGATGTTTAGAAAATAGCCAAAAACAATTATAAAATTTAATTATTTTAAGTAACATAAAAATAGAACAAAAATAAAATCTTAATGTCAATTCAAAGAAGACTTGTATGTTTAAAAAGTTACGTGAGTTAAGAATTAAATCATACTGTTGTAACTTAAAATTATTTTTATTTTTATTATTTTATTCAGATTTTGCAAGCTTAAATATAATAATAGATATCTTGTATACAAAATTTATCTCTATAGAATAATTTGCCTATTATAATTGAAATTTGTAGTTAGGTTGAATCTATTATTTATTAAAAATAATATCTTAAATGTATGACTATAACTCACCTCTTGAAAATTATTATTAATAGGATCAATGTTGTCTGGACAAGAGCTTTTAGATTGGAGATCAAAATTATTTTTCATTATAATAGCCACCTTTTTTATATAATGAGTAATTATATCTGATAATACATATAAGCTTTCTTCATTTGCTTAATCAAATCCAACATGAGCTGTAAATATAGCTGCACGTTTAATCATTATTTTATCCCAATCATCACGTTCTATTTTATATTCCCATTCACATATTCCATTTGAAAACTTTGAACGTTCGTCATCAGTAAATACTTGAAGCTCATGTTCAATTTGAGGAATTGGCATAAGTTACATACATTCATTTAATACTATTTGTTTTGTTAGTTTGGAAGATACATTTTCAATTTTTTGAACTAATAGATCCATATATTTGTAATGTTCATTAAGATCAATATTATACAAATTTCAGGGTTAACTATATCAGGGTCTTCTTGAAAACATTCAAAATTCCCTTCGTTTTCATTGCTAACTCTAAATTTTGAGAATTCTGAGTAATCTTGATATGTATCACTATTACTTTTAGGTTTTTCTATTTTTCTAAAAAAATCATTGCAAATTTTATTTATTAAATTTTCCATTTCATTGTCTTTTTTCATATTTGAATTGTTTAAAACGACATCTAATTTATTAGGTAAACTTTCAAAATTATACGGGCCAGGTAAAGATGTAGAACTAGAGGGACCAGATAGGTCAGTAAAATATGAAAGACCAGGTAAAGATATAGAACAAGATGGATCTGGCAAGTCAGTTGAACATAAAAGGCCAGGTATAGATGTAGAAGATGAGCTAGCTGCGTCAATAGCATTTCTTGCAATATTATTAGTTTCATACAAGTCCAAGTCATTATTTATATTTTCATCAACAACACATTTTTTACTGAATTCAAATTTCTCCTCTACTTTTAATTGTTCTACATTTAAGACATTATCTATATTAATAATATTTCCATATATTTTACCTAATTCAGAATTGATGAACATTTTTACATCATTATTTTTTTAATTGAAATTTTTCTTCTGTTTCTTGGACATTAGGAAATATTTTTGATGTAACAGAACTAGTCTTTTCAATTTTTTATCTGTAACTGTTTTTTGTGATAAAACTTTTGGATTATCTGAATTATCTTCACTGAAGTCATCACCTTCTTCAACTGTCCGTGATTCATCATCTATAGCACATATATTTCCTGCTAATAGTCTAATACTGGCAGGCAATAGTCGTTTCCCTCCTTTATCAACAACAACACAATCATCATTTTCATCATCATCTTCTTCTGTATCACATGTATGTATAGATTGCTTATGAGATCTACTTCCACTAGTTATGTCAGAAGAACAATACTCTATTTCAGTATCTAGATCCATGATTTATTACATTGGAATAGAAGTTATTTTGTTAAAATTCATTCCCTAAGACACAACTATAAAAAAATATTTATTATTAAGACTTAATAAATTATCAACATTTTATATTGATTTAATAGTTAACTTAATATTATGTATGAAAGTAAAAAGTTTGTTGTGACAAATTGAATGATATTAATAAATTATTTATTCTTAAAGAAGATTTTAATGTACCAGCTAACCAATTAAGTTAACTATATGGCTAATAAACATTTCTATTGTTAATAAATATTTAATAGTTTATTTTTGGAGTAATTTATTATGTATACAGTTATCTGACCAATAAAAATTTCAGTAATATTTAGTAGAAATAAGAGCCAACTATCTAGAACTAACTATTCAGAGTGTTGTATTTTTTATTTCAATAAAAAAATAAATTATAATTAAAGACACAAGAAAACGTTAAAATAATAGATTAATGCTACTAAAATGTCAACTTATTTAAAAACTTAAAAATTATAATTTCATACAGGTAAAAAGAAGAAATAAGACAATAAAAAAATTAAATGAATAATATCTTAAAAATTTACAGTTAAAATTAATTTTTCCAATGGAAATTTAAAAAAAAAAATAAAATAATCTTGTTGCTCCTTACAAGTTAAAGTGAATAGTAATAATAATAATAATAATAATAATAATTTAAAAATACAATTCCTTTCAATGTATATAATTAAATAAAAATGTTTTGTTAATTAAATATTTTTATATTTTTATAAACATTAATAAATTTTGAAATTGTTATTATTAGGTATTATAATTATTATAATTATGTCATTTCACATAAGAGCGTAGAAAATACTTGAACAAGTTATTAATATAAAAACGTCATGTTTTAAACATAATATCTAAACAATGCAGTAAGTAATAATAATATTAATGTAATAGGAATAATTTAATTTTTTTATTAATTCACTTTTTTTTTGAAAAAGACTACTGAAACCAAAAAAAAAACAACTCTGTTAGTCGATTTGAAAATCCAGCTATTGAAGATTTTGAACAAGTGTTATTAGAAATTTTTAAATTATTAAAGTATGTGTACTATAAACAAATTTAAAAAGTACCTATAATCTTTATAATTATTAGTAATGATATTATAGTGTTTATAGTAATAATATTATATTTAGAATGTAAATTATGATCTTGATTTTCTTGAAAACAATAGCAATAACTGTTCAACAGAAAACTCGGAACTAATTCATATATAATAAATAATATTATAATGAAGAATTCATACACCAACAGTATAATTAATATTGACTATGATTTTTATTATTATTATTTGTATTAGATATTACCTAATTTTAATAAGCTATTATATTTATTGATTAAAATATAATAATGTAGGTCACTATTGAAAAATAATTAATTCTAAATTGTATATAAAATAATCAACAAATACATAATGTATTTTAGTGAGTACAAAATATTATTTCTATGCATAAAATACTTGAAAATCTAGGTAAATTACAATTAATACATTTAATTAATAAAAAGTACTAAAAAATTAAATAAGTAATTGGCTAAGAAAATACATTTTTTATTTAATGCAGGCAATGTAAAAACTTTACAAGATGCAAAATATGTTGAAAATGAGGAAATAATTTCTGTTCCAAATTACGTTTATGTTGAAACTGAATCAATTGATATTAATTTCTTTTCAAATAATTCAGAAAAATTTGTTAACGTTCAGAATTTATATTAGTAGTATTTATATAGTAGCAGGGAGATTTTAAAAGTTTAAGAGGGAATACCCCTATTATGCCCATTTTTTTCAGTGTAACACCATTTTTCCATATAACACAAAAACTGATTTAAAAAAAACATATTCATGTTTTCAAAAATTTAATCCCATGTAATACAAATCATAATAATTCTAAAATACGTTAGAGTTATAAAGGATGCGATTCAATTAAATAAAAAAAATATATATATTTATTAATATCTGTAATTTATTTAATATTTTTTCTTCTTAAAGCTCAAAACATTATACACAAGTTTTCTTACTTCTCTATTAAAAGGTACATATTCTACAATACGATCATGAATTAATGAACAATAAACAGTTATATCTGTAAGAGATTCTTATCAAATTACTCTTTTCAATACTTGAAAAAAGTTATAATATATTAATATATTATTATTTAATAACATTTTTTTGTTTAGGTATATTTTTTTATTTTTCCAGTTCAAAAAATGTTGTAATTTATGTATTTATCATTAATTTAAAATCGTTTTTTTTTTTTTTTTAAATTGTGTTTTAGTTTTATTTAATAAAAGATTAAATAGGTATAATATTATACGGTATTCTTAAATTCAAAATATCATATTATATGTATTCATCGTTAACTTAAATCAGTATTTTTTTTTCATTTGGTTTTACAGATTTATTTTCATTTTTTGTTAAAAATTTAAAAATAGGTATAATATCATTCAGTTTTCATTAATTTTTTTTTTTAAAAATCATAATATATGTGTTACGGGCAAAGTAGACTTTCGGGCAATGTTTAAATTTCCCTGGCGTTATGGTATTGCCCGATTATGATGGGCAATGTAGGCAAAATTATACGTTACCCAGGCTTGTAACGAACTCAAAAACATTATATTTTAAATAAGTTCATAAACATAAATTTTTTTCAATATACAATATTTTATAATATAATAAAATTATTTACACATTAACATATAGTGGAACATAACATAAATTAAATACAATTTGTTTTGGTACCTCGTGTCTCATACTAGTATAGGCATTTGAAATACTAACAGACAATGGTTTCATAATATTGTAGTTGATAGTTACAATGTCTAATTTACTACGGGCAAAGTATACTTGAACCGGTGAAAGTATAACTCTGTCTAGTCAAAATAGTATTTTAATGTATTGCCTAAAAACAGCAGGCTAAGTATACATAGACTGGGCAAAGTTCACATTGCCCGTAACATATGTATTCATTGTTAACTTTAATCACTATTTTTATTTGTCTTAGGTTCATTTCAAAAATTTTATTCGTATCATTATGTATTTTGATAAAAGTTTTTAAATAGGTATAAAAATAAATTTGATTTTTTCTGTTGAATTTAAAATTATAATATGAATAAAATATTTATTAAGTCTTATCAAATATATATATACATATTATTTTTAATATAATAAGAACTATTTACTATATTAATTATAAACAAACATTTCTGGATATTTTAAAAAGACTATTTCATTGCATAAGCCTATATAATATTTTGATAAAACATAAGTAAAGTAATTGTAATCACTTAAAATTTTTCTTTTCTCAGCTTTTAATTCTTCTATTTCTTTTAATTTTTCTATTTCTTTTAAACTAGAATATTTTTTTCTAAATATGTTCCTAATTTTATGATTAATTAATTTAAGTTTTGCTTTTTTAATTCTGTCTTCCTGTTCTCCGGCCTCCTTGTTTTCTTCTATTGTATGTTCTAGTGATTCTATTGAACTTCCATGAATCATTTTATTCTGAAATTAGAGATTTTTTTTTTTTTTTGTTATTAAAATACGAGAATAAAATATCAAAATTAAATAAATTATAAGTATGTGTGAATACTAGCATAATATATAAATATACATTCAAAAAAATATATAATTTTGATATATATATATATATATCAAAAAACCTTCTCTAGTCTGTTTAAATATAATTTTTTTAACTCGGTTTACTATCATGTAATAAATAATCGACTGTAACTTATATTATTTCCATTTCAAATAATATGAGAGAATTTGAAGTTCAAAATGAAATGGTGCAAACAACTGTAAGTGACTACCAGCCAATGGAAACTAAGAAAACAAAAAACCAACTAGAAAGTGTACTAGAAATTCACATTTGTGGAAAAGAAATGTGAAAGCACTAGCCAAAAATAAAGGTGAACAATATGTTAATGCATCTGAGATTATTTAAGTCCAAAAGTATTAAAACCTCCATGTAAAAATTGTCGCTTTGGTTGTAATTCAAAATGAATTGTAGAACAAAGAGAAAATATTAAAATATAATTTTGGGCAATGGATGACCAAAATAGGCAAAGAGAATTTAGTCAGGCATACTAAAGTGGTTACTACCTTATATTCAATGAAGACAGCTAATTCTAAAAGAATAAAAAACAATTTGGCCTACTCTTTAAATATTTGTGATAGTACTATACAAGAAGTATGTAAAAAAATGTTTGAGGCTACACTTACTATTAGTGATAAATGATCAGAAACAATATTAGTGGTTTAACCAGTGAAGGGATACTTAAGACTCTAAGCCAAGGAAAACATTATAATCAAAAAAAAGTTTCAGATGAATTAAAGCTTGATGTATTAATAAATACATATTGATTCTTTTTCTAGAATCTCATCACATTACTTAAGAGCAAAAACTCAGAGAGTACATTGATGGTCATTTATCAGTGAGTACTATGTAAAAATTGTATGTGATAAATAAGGCTGAGGACTTCTAATTTTTTCATATTTTTTTAGAAAGATCGTAGAAAAATTCTAGTGAATAACAAATGTGTTTCATAACACCAGGAGATCAAATTAAAAATTGTATTTTACATAATTTTGCATATTTTGTCATTATTGCATATAAATGCATATTTGAGTATATTAGAAAAATTAAGAACATATTTGGCAATTTTCAAAATAAATTCTTAAATTAGCTTAGAAAAAAATGAACAAACCAGTAAATTTTCCATTTCAAAATAATATTTTTATTATCGGTTAGGTAATTTTCCATCTGATTGATGAAATCGATAAAACCGAAACGCGTATAGGTAGTGAACTTCAGTTCTCCGTCATATTTCGTCCAAAGGAAAAACAATCATTGGCTTCTCGTTTAAATAGATATGTGTCTGAATTTAGTGAACGTAGTGGACAGATGAAGGAGATAAAAACGAACAAAGAAAACAAAAAGATCAAGAAGACGACAAAGAAATGTAATTTTCAAATACTTTTTAATAAACTAACCATATAATGTAATTTTTACTAATTTTTTTTGAAGGCCAAAAGCTTTTAGTGAAGACCTTAATCTACAACAAGGTTATTCTAAGCCACCTGGAATAACATTACTAAAATAAAAATATGATTTGATTAGCATGTGTGAGACAAATTGTATCCCTAACTGTTATAAGCCATTTTGCAATATTTTAAATACTAATAATTGCCAAAATACTGAAGAAGTTGATATTTTAGCTGATGAATAAGACTATTATAATTAATTTAGCTTTTGAAATTATGATGTTACTTTTATTCTTATAATTATTATGTTGTTTATAACTTTTATTGAAATGTTATGGTTTAAATATTAGAAAATAAGTTTTTATCCATAATATGGATTAAATAATATCCTTGGACTGTTAAAATTTACTTATTTAAAAAAAAATTCAAAAAATTAAATATGTTTTAGGTTATAAACTGAGTTTATAGGGTACCTTTTAAATAAATACAGTATACTGTATAGAAAATAGAATATTCTAAAATAAAATGTATTTGTTTTTAAATAAATAGGAAGTTTTTAATTATTATAAAATAATTACAATATCAATATTATAGTCATTAATAATTATTTACTGTTAGAAGAATAATATGATAATATAAATGGTTACTTAGTTTAATTATAAATGCAATAAGGCCATATCTCAAAATATTTAATGTTTTATATAAAAAAATATTATTTCTAGTAAGTTTAAGTTCTTAAAAATGACATAATCAAACTTACAAAAAATTTTAGAATACAATTTGTTATACTTATATGTGGCTGAAGGTAACTCCTTAATAACTATAAGCTATTGAATCTTAAAAACGTTCTCCTGAACAATTTTATCTTTTTTGATATATGGCCCTCTTTGTACTGACAGTATGACTATCTTGTAATTTTTATAATATATATTATATAAGCCTTATGAGTTATGACATATTATCAACGGCACACAAAACTGACAAAGTTTAAATTATTTTGTTATGTTTTTAAAGTATCAACAATATTAACTAATACTAAGTTTGTTTTTATTATTGATTTAAAAAAAAATATTCTGCCAAAAGTTTAAAGGTTTTAATTTATTGGGGATCTAAAAAATGAATCGTATGAATATTAATTATTGAAAATAGTATTATATAGATATTGACTATTCTTATTTACAACCAAAATAGTTTAAACAATAATAATTTCATAACTATCATAAAGATTAAAAGAAAATATCAAAACTTTCTTTCAATTACAATCAGACAACATGATAAATAATAAAATATTATTAAGCTGCATATCTACAGCTGGTGTACTTGGTCAATAATCATTAGTGTGTTTCTCAATGATACGTCAGTAAATCTGATACAAGTTAAATGAACGACTAATATACTAATGATTATACTTGACAAATATACTAGTTGTTAGAATAATCTATTCACAAGTTATTTGCTTGTTTGGTTATTATAGTAGGTATTTGTTAAGTAAGCTAGTTATGTAAAATTGGTTTTGGATTATTAAATATTTTAATAGCACTATGCCATATTTACTGCTTTAATAATAAAAGGTACAATTTTTATTTTATATTAAAATAAAAGTAATCCCAAAATTATTAAATCTAATAATAAAATTTAATATATTTTTTATATAGGTACTATATATGTTTACTAAATGTACATATATCTGTATATATAAAAAAGGCTGTCTTGAATGACATATTCATAATAAACACAGAGTTGAACCTATTAGAGATATCGATTTGAAATTTTGAGAGAAGATAATTAATATTATTTTACCGTGCACTGTAACAAAATATTTTCAAACAATTTGATTTTAAGGGATTAAAATTGGCAAAAAACCAAATTTTTCATCAATGAGTAAGCGCTTTTAAGCCGTGAGCCTTTAGCACACATTTTTAGCTTCTTTTTCACAAGGACACTTTTAAGTGGCATATTTCTCAGTCATTACGCCCGAAAGTTTGGTAATTTTGCACCAAATGGAAATACAATATAGTTTATAGTTAAGTTTTATAGTAAAATTGTTGTCATAAATCATTATTTTTTATTATAATATACCTATTAAAATTTTACGGGCAAAGCCGCAATGGGTAACCCGCTGGTACTATATATATATGCATTATAATTTTAACAAAAGTGAGTAGTTTTCAGTTTCACACCACAAACTACGACAATGAATAAATTAAAAATATATAATAATAATTACCAAGTTGATGATGGATAATTCACAGCAGAGAATAATTTATCACGTCGTGATTTGATCGGATTCAAAAGTAATATCAAGAATTATTAATCCCAGAATATTAAATCACATTTATTTATACACAAAAAAAATTACAATTCACTACGTACTAGTAAGTAATAACTGGTCATTAAACTCGTCAGTCTATCGAATAACGAAAATCTGACGCCGCATCAAAAAATTGAATTAATAGTGTCGCGATCGATGGAATGGACGCCAAAATCCAAGATGGTTCCCTGAATATCCGACCAACGGACCAATCAGCCAGCTAACCCGCTGCCCGCCACAAACAACACAAACATCTCGTCTCGTACATCATGTTAAAAGGTGTACGCCACACCCGCGTGTGTTATCTCCGTCTTACATGTATACAACATGGCAAATTTTCGTTAAGCAGAATCCATTTTATGTTGTTATAAGTTAATTTACCTATCATCAAACTTGAAGATTAAAATTTAATCTAGGCCATAACAAAAGCTTTTATTAATATTATCATTTTGAAGTGAGTTAGGGTAAAGTAGGTAGTTATTGGCATAGTGAATTTGTTTTGGTGATAAATAAGTTTTTTCATCTTTAAATTATTAATTTTTTTTTTTTAACAATTGGTTAAACTGATTAATCTTCGCTCCAAAAATTATCAACATTCTATAATTGCTGATTAATATAAAAATCATCAAGACAAAACTACGCCTCATCTCGCCGTGGAAACAAATAAGATATTAATTATTTTCGTAATATATTTTGGTATGAATTTAAGCTTTTATTTCATTGTATAATAGCGTTAAATGTTAGTGATATTATTTAATGAATTTTAAAAACATTTAGAATGCAATTAACAAGTTTATTTAATCAATTTTAATTTTTAAATTTGTTTTATAGACAATAACCAGTATGCTTTTTTCATGATTTTCAGTTATTGTCATGGCCTGCCAATAACTAAATCAACATTAAAAATACATAATTACATTATTCGCATTAAGGTTTATCAGAATTGTCTATAAAACCAATTTAAGATTTTAATTAGACTATACGTAGATACCTAATTTTACTATTTTAATCAAATAATGCAATTATTAATTTACAATGTAAACTGCTTTACAGAAATGTCAAAAAAATCAAATTCATTTTCTGATTTGAATCTGATAGAAACCATAAAGGCAGTAGACAATGGAATTTCTAAAAGAGCTGCTGCCAAACAATTTGGAGTTACTAGGTCAACTCTACAATTTAGAATAAAACATAGGGATAAAGAAACATTTTCATGTGGACCTTCAAGTGTTTTGAGTGTTGAAAAAGAGAAATCACTTGTTAAATAGCTTCTTGATTGTTCTAAAAAAGGATTTTCTAGGCGACATGAAGATCTAGAATAGAGTGTTAAATTATTTTTGGATGACCAGGGAAGATCTAGTCCGTTTACTAATAATTAGCTTGGTAACTAATTATAAAGTATATTTTAATTAGTAGGTAATTATTATACCTATATTATAGGTAAAGCGTAGAATATTTCATGTCAAATAATTTGAACAAATATAAATATTATGTAGGTACACTAAAAAAGTAAATTTGTTTCGATAAAAATAATTTTGGTTAATAAATAAATATAAAAATAAAAAGATGAAAGTAATTCAAATTTATATGCTTTTAATACTACCTAAGATTACTTATCTTCTTTATATTTTTAAGTACCAATTAATATTATTTTTATAATTTTGAAAAATAAAGTATTTAGTATACCTATTGAATACCTAGGTACTGTATGTCATGTATTTTACACCACTAGCTTTAATTTATTTTTATAATTTATTTATTTTAGGAATTACTTGGTATAAAGCATTTTTTTTAAAGAAATCCTATCATTTCACAAAGAACCAGTGAGCATGTGACTTCTGCTAGTGGAAATATGAGCGAAGAAAATATAAAAAATGGTTTAATGACATTCATGCATATTTATCTGATGAAAAATTGGTAGATATTTTAAATGACCTAGAAAGAATTTTCAATGGCGACAAAACTGGTTTTTCACTTTGCTCAAATCTGTCTTAGGCCCAAGAGGGGCTAAAGATATTTATGAAATTGCTAAAGAGAATGAAAAAGAAAATATTACTGTCATGTTTACATTTAATGCAGCTGGTCAGATGTGTAATCCAATGATCATTTATAAATATCAAAGAATACCTCAAAATATAATTGACACAATACCATCTCATAGGGGAGTTGGGCGGTCAAATACAGGTTGGGTGAAAGCAGAAATTTTTTATGAATATATAGCAAATATTTTCTACCCGTTTCTTGTTGAAAAAAATATTCAATTTTCAGTTCTTCTTTTTGTTGATGAGCATAAAAGCCATTTAACATATCAATTAAGTACTTTATGTTTGGACTCAAAAATAATTTTAATTGCATTATACCTAAATGTAACCCGTATTTTACAACCTGCAGATGTATCTGCATTTAGGTCTTTGAAATCTGGATGGAAAAAAGATTTATCAAAATGGTGAAATAAAAATCCACACAGTACGGTGACAAAAAAAGATTTTGCACCGATACTTGATGCTGTATTAAAAACTACTGTTAAAAGTAGTACCCTAATAAACGGTTTCAAAGCATGTGGACTATTTCTTTGGAATCCAGATCGAATAGATTATAAAAAATGCTTAGGTAAAAATTATTGTACTACTATAAATGAAACAACAACAATTAACATTGCCAATAATATCAAAAATTTAAATCTAAAAGAATTTTCTGATATTGTTGGCATTGAAACGTTAGAAAAATTTAATAATATTGAGAACATTGTTGAAACAGAAAATCAATCTGAAGAATTTTTTATTTTATACAGAATTTAAGAACAATTAAAAGGTAATCAACATAACAGCGAGGTAGACCTTGAACTTGAAAAAGAAAAATCTAATGCAGATCAGTCAAACTTTGCTATTGTTACAACAAGATCTTCTGAAGTCGAATTAGAAAAAGAAATTGTAGAGATTCCAATTAAACACCCAGACACCCTAAAAAAAAAACAATAAAAATCATACAATTCTAAAAAGTTAGAAATATCACCAATTGAGTCATGTTTGATTTGGCCTGTGACACCTGAAAGAAAAGGTACAAGAATAACAGAAAAGGTACCATATGTAATTACATCAGATAATTGGAAAAATTTATATGAAAATAAAGAAAAAAAGAAATGGTCTATTGAAGAAGAAAAATAAATGAGAAAGAAAACTTGGGAAGAAAACAAAATATTGAAAGTTACAAAACCAAAAAAGACAAATAAAAGAAATATTGTAAAAAATGTATTTTCAGATTTAAGTAGAAATTATAAACCATCAGAAACAGTGACTAGTCAAACTATTAATTTAGAAACTTTACAATTCAAAGATTCATAAAATATTATAGACGAACTACCAAGTTCACCAAACCTTTGTAGTAATGTCTATAACAGTTGCATTATTAAAACAGGATATTGTAAATTATGTAATACAACAATCAAACTTAGGTATTGAATGTAACTTTTGGTGTGATAAATTCCACCAAAAATGTGCTAACTATGATTCATTTTGTAATCTCAGTAGTGATGAAACACTTTTTATTTGTTAAAGTTGTGAAAAATCGGTAATTGTTAACTAAGTTTTATTTTATTGTTTTGATACTGATTAACTTACTTAAGATTTTTTTTATACCTATTTAGTTTGTTTTTATTATTCTTGAAAAAGTTATTTTCTTGATTTTTTTTTGTATTAACTATTTTTAAAAAGATGTTCATGGTTTTTTTTTTATTTTTATATTATTCAAAGTTTTACCAAGAACCTATTTACCTATTTGGTACTTAAATTTGTTTTATTAACTAGGTATACTTTTGTTGTTTTTATTTATAATAAAAATTATGTTAAATAATAATAGTAATTTATATTTTTTTAATTATAACAAAAATTGTTGTACACTTTGCATAGGTACCTACTACTTAATCATTATAAATGTGAAATTATTTTCTTAAATTTTGTTACCTTTGTAGAGGTAATACACTAACACTAACTGGAAAAAAAATAGTTGTAGACAGTTTAGTATTGTAATCACTATATATATATAAATATATAGGGTAGGTATTAATTTCTGGCTTACTATACAATACTTATATGGTTTGTGATTCCATTTATAACAACCACTGCATAGGTAGTACCTAAGTATTATGAGGATCTGTGATATATTTTAAAGATAATTATACATTATTGTTCAAAGAACATAATTTAATGGTAAGTACTAAGTACAATAATTTATTAATACCTATATACCTGTAGATATTTTTTCTTAACAAAAAAAATAGTAAATAATTAAGTTTCTAATAGTCTCTAAAGAATTAAAACTTAATTTGCCATATAATTTTAGTGGGTGCCAATAACTACTGATAAGAATGCCAATAACTTCAACAATGGTGCCAATAACTAAATGTTTTGATATGTTTGTAAAGAACTATAAATATAAAATACCTATTACTTCTAAACCAATTTTGATAATAAACTTAGAAAGATAAAAACATTTTAAATAAAGTCAAAGATAATTCAGTAATTTTAACCATGGTTAAACACAAGATACAGGTTAGGTTAAGAGTGAAATTTCCTTAAGGTGCCAATAACTGCCTACTTTACCCTATGAGCATTTTAAAGTTTAAGTATTTTATATAGCTATAACTCAGTTTAAAATTAAAATATCAATAAAAGCCTATGTTATGGCCTAGATAAAATTCTTACCTTTAAGTTTGATAATAAGTAAATTTACTCTAGTATTAAAGCTAATAACATAAAATGGATTCTGCTGAACAAAAATTTACAATGTAGTATGTATGTAAGACGGAAACAACACATGCGGGTGCAGCATCTTCTTAATAGTCAATAGCTTTAAAATAATATGACAAAATTGTATGTACCGACTCATTGCAAAGAAAAAATTTATAGGACACAAGATAATGTAAAAATGGTTAGGCCACTCTAATATTAACAAAATAGTGGGCCACGGTCCGAAATGTGGATTAAAGACACGTTGCTTTTACATAGTGCTCCACTACAGTTACGGATTTAATCTTATTTATATTTCACGATGATAAATCATAAACTATAAATATAATTTATTGTATTTTTCTATGCGTAATAAAATAATAAATAATTATGAATTACTATGAACTATTGATTAGTTAACAACTTACAAACAAGACCTTTGAAACCTAGAATGGGGTACAAAAATGGGCACTATCGAATGAAATCGATATATTCAATTGTTTTTAAAAACTATCGAATATTTTGAATTGCATAAACGACTGTTTAGTTTGGACTATCAACTTTTTTATTCGAATTTCGAATAAGTAAATTAGTACTATCGACATTTACATAGAAAATTATAATAAACACAATTTTATCGATGGAACTTTTAACTAAGATGTCTGACGTGTACGCTAAAGTCAACCACACAATAGCACAGATATGAGAATAAATGTTTTGTTTTTAATCTTTTAATACAAACATGAAACTATTGGTTGTTCATATGACATTTGAATGAAAACTATCGACTGTTATTCGAATGGAAACTATCGATTACAATACATTTTATTTGATGGTTTTACCATTCAGTCTATGAATAAAACTATGGAATAAATTTTCGAATAAATATTCGATAGTGCCAAGACATTTTTTGGTCCCCTTTTGTTTTTTGTACCTCTCATACCACTCCTCTTATTATAACACAATGTCAATAAAAAAAATACTATATTTCACAAAGTATTGTCTGTGTATTGGTTAAGTATATTAAATAAAGGTACCAATACCAATTAGTGAGAACAATTAATTAAAATATTATCGATTAGGTAAATCAAAATTACATGAATAAAATCATTAATTTATTAAAATAAAATAATGTAATCACCAAGTGGTAAATAACAAAAATCTAGAAATAGGTATTTAATTATTTATAGTCGTACTACCTCCTATGTTATCATGATATTATACTTTATACAGCTAATAGTTTAAGTGTTGAGATTAACAGTATGCATATTATAACGCAATTAAATACTAATGATAATAATCATTTTAATAAAAAAGATAAATAAAATAGGAAATTCAATTTAATGACAATATTATACGGGCATGGCCGTTTTCGACCAAAAACGTCCCTTTTCGGTCGATTCACATTTCGACCAAAAAAAAAGTTTAATATAATATACAATATTAATGTTATTAAAAAATGAAAAATACATAATGGATTATCAAAACGGACAACTCGACAGATACAGTATAAAGCTATGCTTTATAATTACTTAAAAGTAAATATTTGTATACTTTTATATTTGTTGGTATGATTTTGTTAAGTTGGTTTCAAATAACTACTTTAAAAAGTAGTGAACCAGCAAACTTATACATTTTTTAATATTTTTTTATGATATTATGTATAACATAAAGACTTATATTATGTAATTATTATCATTATTTATTTGTAACCTACTACTATATTTAAAAATAACTAACAAAAATTATTTTTTCTACATTAAGACTTATAATTATTATTTAATAATATTTTTTTGGTCGAAAAGTGTCTCGCCCTATTCTATTATACATAGAATAAAATGTTTTAAAAATATAAAACATGTAATAATTACCAACATGCATCTGTTAATTAATAGATTAGTATTATTATATGGATTAGTATCTACCTATTATTTAAAGCTAAAATATTCTAAATTACATGAATGCATTATTAACATCGATTATTAACTAAAAAATAAATAATTACAATAATTAGAAAATATAAAATATAAAATGTAAATAAATACATAGATTAAATATACTAAAGTAATATACTCATAGACCTTATACTAGTATAAGGTCTGTGAATATACTAAAGTATATTTAATATTATATTAAATTTTTTAGTATACTTAATCTATGATATATAAAACTTTGGTAGATAAAATTTATCCGAAGTATCTATGTATAATTATCGTATTTACCTCTCGGTTCTCAAGTTTTTTTGATTATTAAAATAGCTTATTAAAGTTCTCTTAATTATTATATCGTGCCTTGTTAACTATTACGGTCTACAATGTACGTTCGATAATCGTATTTGGAATTTCTATTTTTCAAATTTTCAATGTATTAGATGTGTTATTGTCTTACTCTTATCTCGAATTAGACCATATGGAGGGCATTAATTAAATATAAATAAACGTATTTTAAATTAACGTTAGATACGTGCCTGCAGATGTGTAGGATGTACTTTTGAAATCCTTTCAAACAAATGACAGATTTTACATAGGGCTTTAAATGTTTCTAAACAATTCGCCAAAGATATTGTTAAAGCGTGTGTAATTTTTCACAATGCTGTACGCAAGAAAGATGTTATTAATCGGAAACAAATTGAAAATTTTGATATTACTTCAAATGGACTTACAAATATTCAATAGAGGTGGAAGAACGGCTAATGAAATTAAAAATTCATTTGTTAACTATTAAATAAGCCCTTCTGGTTCTCTACCATGGCAAATGTCAACAATTTAATTACGTATTTTTCAAATATTGATATCGTTCATTTATTTTTTTTATTAATTTAACTATTATATTATGACGTGTGATGTGTACCAATTTTTATAATGTATTATTTTTATGTAATTTGAATTATTGTATATAATATTATTTGACAATATTTTATTATTGATACCTACTATATATAGTTGAGGACCCCTATTATTATTATTATAATTTTTGACATAGTACTTGTGTTGTGTGCTTTAAGGTATCATAATAAACTCACCAATTTTATGTAGATCTTCTATACACATTACTTCAAAATTATTTTCTTGAAATGAAAATACTTTTCTCCACTCATTTTTTAATCCTATCTTTATAGTCATCATTGAACTTATCCCAAAATGTTGGACATTGCTCTATTAGTTCGATCAATGTCATAATATCGTACTTAAATGTTATTTAAAAAAAATGCGAGTTAAAATCTGGTTAAAATGTAAGTAATAATCACACACCTGGTTAAAACGTACTTATCAAAAATTTCTAAGTAAATGTGTAGTACACAATATTTTAAAAATAAGCCGATAACGATATTTTCCTCGTTGTGTGGAAAATCAACCATTTAATTTTATAGGCTACTGATCATCGGACGAAAATATTTATATCCGATTTGTACTTTGTAGCCATGGCCCATGATTTCGACTGCTAGGTACAACGATATCGGGTTATCAGGACTATATTTTTATCATATCGGAACTAGTGTACAATGTGTCCGTTATAAACAATGTATATGCCATGCATCGATGCATCCGACTCCGTCAACGATATCGTCAACCGATAATATCCGCGTATGTGCAACGAGCCTTACTCTAGAAGTCTAGAATCAAAATTGAACTAGTTTTACTCAGACTGCGTTAAACATATTTTGTCTGTGTCGTACGTGTGTAAGACGGAAACAACTCCTGCGGGTATGAGTCCTCTTAATCATCATTAATTGACTTGAAGTCGTTTACATGAAGTGCCGCAACACTTTAAAATTTAATTTATCACAAGTCACAACTAAGTTTGTGGAAAACTTTTTATTTTATATTAAGTTATTTAAAAGTATATACGTGTTTTGTGACTTTGAAAGCTTGGTAAAATATTTCAACAACAAATACATTATCGGAATACTGCTTTTCATCAGTAAGTACTAAGTAAAACAGTTTTGTCTATTTGTGACTTGTATTACATTAGTCTTTAAACTAATTAAAACTAACGCAACAAAACAATAGCACTGATAATGACGGAGCGCAAAAATACAAAATATTGTAAATATTTTGAATAATGATTTGAATCAAACATTAGTGGATTCATTTATGTGGACAACATTAATGGATTTTTTCGATCCGATGTAACTCGTTTAACTTAGCCAAAAGAGGTATACTAATGCAAAATACTGATATTAGTTTATATTTGTTACTCAACCATTGTCTTGACTATTGATTATAGATGGGTGTTAGATCATAGATGTTAGTGTAATAGTATGTTACATTAATAAGTAATAACAATTAATAGATAGGTAGATTAAAATATTCTCAAATGGTTTTTAAACATGACTGCAGCTGTCACCCACAAATATTTTTATGTTGGAGTCTAGACCTCTAGGGAGTGTATTTTTGAATTAATTCAATAGAATAAGTGATCAAATAGTTAATTAGGTACTATATAGTATATATTGTTGACATGATTTATAAACATTTAAAATAATATATCATATAATAAAATAATACTTGGCTCATCTACCTATGTAATTTATTTTTTATTTAAATGTTATTTTATTTATAAATAATTAAGATTAAACTAATTTAATTTGTTTTTTATTACAATGAAGCTTAATCTTTAAATATTATAGTCTAAAATAGTTTAGTTAATTTGTAAAATATTCAGATCAACTATAACATAAATTAAAAATCATTAACTAAATATCTTTATTAGTCAAGTGAATAATAATGTTATACATATAAAAAAAGAAATACCAAACACATCATCTACGTAAGCTTTATTTTTACCATATTTTCACAAATAGTACTTAGCTAAGTTTGTTGTGAGTGTTGTGACTTCCACTTAGAACTTTTAAATTTCAACCTTTAAATTTGTTTTAATGTTTTCTTTTAACAATAAAAAAATGAATGTATAATAAATATAATAAGAATGAGTATAGTCGTATAATATATTTATTTTAAAAGAGATTAAAATTTATACAAGTTCTAATATTATTTTCTAGTTTTTTGGTAAATTTTGATATTTTGATGATAAAATAATTAAATATACAAGTTACAGTTTTTAATACACTTTTTGAAAATTCACCTATGCTATTATTTAAATTTGATTTAAATACAGATAATTAGTTTAAATTAATGTATAAAGTATTCATAATAATTGTTATTGAAAAATAAAAATTTATAATATATTTTTAAAATGAAACTGTCAAAAATCAATAACTCAACAATGTAACAATATATAGGATAAAGGCAATGGTCTATTTATTATAACCAGTGTATCAGTGAAAGTTCAGAGACATGAAATTTACATAGAATTTCTTGGGTCAAAAAAATATACTTTTCAAATTTTCAAATAACAATTAACAATGAAAAATTGATTAATGTCATAATTTTGTGTTGGAATAATTTTATTGCTAATACTTACAAATAATAATTTTATTGTTGATTCTCATTTATTGAATAATAAAAATGTTTTAAATATAATTCATTCATTTTCTGTTTGTTTTTTTAATTTTTTTGTTCAAACTGATTGACATAAAACATTGTATATCGTTATAATTTTATATAATTTAGTTGTAATTATTTTTTAAATTTAAAATATTATAATTTATAGCACTGCAGTCACTTAACTTAATGCGTTATTTTAATTCCTAATGCATTAAACTATATTAAAAGTGCAAGGGTGAATTAGAATAAAAAAATGATGTAATAGTTCTAAAATATTAATAAAACATGGGTTGGAAGGGAGGAATCTCACCACTATATGATTTGTATACTATAAAAAAGAGATTCAATATGTTTATTAAAATAAATCATTATAACTTATCACAATTATCACAAAATAAATGTATTATATTTTCAACATCTAAATTGTATTTATACACTTGGTTTTTGATCAAATAATAAACCAAAATAGAAATATAATAAACTCATTTATTTTTATATTTTTTTTTTCATATACTACATATTATTAGCAGTAAATTTTACTGTGCTAAAAATTAGATTAGCACCCTCCTAATTACGTTAATCGGTACTTACAAGTTTATAATATTCACAAATATTAAAAGTGAAATAAATAGTTAATATGTAGTAGTGTAATAGTAGAATATCAATGAATCAGTTATAGATTAGGTACATATTGTTAAAACTCTATGAACTTAAAAAAGCAATTTAAATTAAAACTAGTTTAATTAATAATAAATCAAAAAACAGCGAACAAAATATTTTAGTATGTTTTATTTATGGTATATTTTGTATACACAAATGTAATTAATATTCAGATATTTCTAGTAATAAACCATTTCATTAAAATAATTGATCTAAGACTAAATTATAAAACGAGCATATAATAGTATCAATTTATAAACTAATTGATTTCAATATTAGTAATACTAATTTTATAATATAAAATACTTGATTTAATATAATCATTTATTAAAAACAATTGTTAATCATAAACCCGAACCACGACAAAATCTTAGGTAGTATTATTTTGTACAATAATTAAATGGTTTTTAAGACTAGAATTGTGAAAAAGTAGAAATTGAAAACTTCTAAACAAATGTCAATTCATCAAATCGATTTATATAATATATATTATAAATAAAATATGCAAATAAATTGCACAATAATAATTAATATGAAAACTTTTATTGTCAATGTGTTAGTTTTTAATTAGAATAAATCCAACTTAAGATTAAAATATAAACTAATTTAAATATATATATAAAATATCTGTAAACATTTTAGCATAGGTCATTAAATACTATTATAATACAAAACTGATTTCATTATTTATTAAGTGTTATTTTTTTTAATGTCTATAAAAAAATCTATAAAAAATGTTATTTACTCCTATATTTTGATTAAGTTTATCTAAAAATGTTTTGTTTGTTAAGGGTACATACTAAATTTCATCAATAAAATATAACTATCACTAATAAAAACCATATAACGTGTACACTGCACATGTTTAATACAATATTTTTTAGCATTGGATATTAACACGTATGGTTTTATTTATTTATTATTTATTATTTTGCTATAATTTTTTGTTTATAATAAAATTCATTGAGTTATTATGGTTGAATTAAACTCTAAAAGTCAAGTTTTAAATTGAAAAAGAAAATTTAGAACAAAAGTACTAAAATAAATAGAATTAGATATGAAATCAGAACATAGATACCACAAAAGGTTTAACAATTAAGATTAGGCATATTATAAATTAATTATCTATTTTTGAGCTGTGTAAAATTTAACAATAAAGAGAGTAACATGGTTAACGTAAATATTTTTTAATAAGAGCTATTGTAGAACATTGATAATTTGGACGAATTTAGTCAAGTGTTCTCTGAATTACTAGTAGGTTTTAAGGGTATTAAATTATCAAAATCCTACCAACTGAACATATTATTAGTTTTTATAACAAATCAAAAAAAAAAAAAAATCAAGTTATTTGTATAATAGGATGTAACAAAGGTTTTTTTCTAAAAGGGCCTAGTTAATTTGATTATTTCTTAAATAGTGAAAATATCAGTATTTATTTAATAGTGCTTTTAATGTTCCTTCAAAATGCTTTAACAGTTTTTTACAATAGACATAGTATAACTTGATGGTTTAGGAATCTTAATTAATGAAATTGTTATAAATTAATTAATTTTATAGTTAAATTATTTATAGAAATTTAGAAAAATTATTATAAATGATTTAATGAGCCATTCAACAATCAAAGTTTTACTGTAAATTATTATTTTTTTTTTTAATTATAATAATAAATAGTATTTGTTAACTTCAATTTTAAAATGGTGTTATATAGTTTCAAAAATCTTTAATTTTTCCAAATAGATAATTAGTTTTTCTTAACAATGTACTTAATAAGTAACCCTGTACAGAAAATATGATCAAATAAAGTGTCTTTCTGTAAATGTATTAATATGACAAAGTAATTTAATAAGTATTTAGCATGAGAAAAAAATTAAATTAAACTATAACTTGTTATTTTTACTTAATAAATATAAAATATATAATTAAATATTAATAAATATTAGGATACATTAAGTTAAACAAAAAAGCTTTGTAAAATTATGAATATAATATAGTAAAGAATATTCTATAAATACAAGAAACAAATGATTAATTATTTTTAATTACCAATTGTATAAATAACATAAAATAAAAAATATAAATAAATATCAGAAAGACACTAATAACTGACCATTCAAAAATTCTTAATTTAATTAAAAATAAAAATTAATCAAATTATTTGCACAAAAAAAAAAAAACAAATTTATTTGTTCATTCACTGAATTTTACACTTAGATAATAACATGTAAAAATGAGCAAAATTACGATTTTTATAACTAATGACAAGTGTTCAAGGTTCATTAGAAAAAAAGAGTAAAAGTTTATAATTATGTCATTTTATCAATAATTTTTAATCTTAAATAATTAATTGATTAATAATTTCAAAAGGATGTAATATCTACATTTATAGCTTCCATTTTGCATACATATAACAGCAAATTTGAGTTCAGCTATATACATTTTACAGTTTCAGTTTAAAGAATTGATCAGTTTTCTCATTTGGGAATCTTGATATTTTATTTTTAAGTGAGTTATGAGTATGTAAAATAATATAATATAACAATTTAAAAGTTCCTTCTAAAAAAATGAGAAAAAAGATTATCAACACATACAATGTTTTTATCTTTAAGTCTTTAACTAAGTTAATGGTTGATGATATATTTTAATATTAAAATCAAGAATAGAAAATGTATTTAGCTGGTCACAAATGTATTATATTATATGTTTGAGAGGAGACATGCAATATTAGCACTATAAAATTTAACGAAACAACTAAAATTTAATGGTTTATGATAAAATTAGAATTAATTTATATTTAATAAAATTATGCAAACAAAAAGTCAGATATTCTATTAAAAATTTTAAATTATCTAAAAATATATTGTATGAATACTGTAGATTATTTGATTATTTGACAATTAATTAATTCATTATTACAAAAAAAATCCATAAAAAAAAATTCCAAAACATATAAAACTTACACAAATAACAAAAATTAAATTTCATTATTGCATATTTGAAAGTATATTATTTAAAATAATACTTATATCTTATAAATTTTAATAGTTTTAAATGTTTTAATATTAAATGTATTTCAGTTGACAACCATAAATTTCATTATTTAGAAAAATAAATTTAATTTTAAATAATTAACTATTAGTAGTAAATTAAATCTTTTTTCTATTCATGTTGATTTATGAAATCTTATAACTAATTATCCTTTGAACACAAGTCATTTAAATATTTAACATAGTCTGTTATTGTAATTATTAATTTAATTATAAGCCTACTATGAGTCATAAATATTAATTAATTGAATAGATTTGAAAAGAGTATCACCACACAACATTGAAAATTATAAAACTTTAAATACATAGCTATTTTTAATTACTGGCTGGAATTTTAATAATAAAGTAAAAATAAATGTATAAATGACACATTGATGGAAGTACTATGTAAAATATTGATCAAGTAATCATTATGTTATAGCGATAAAATGAAACTGAAATTGTAAATGTATAACAAATAGATTCATCAGAACTAGAACAGTAAGTGTAAAGTTTTAGGTCGATTTCTCAACATCACAAAACAGTTGGCATAGTTTAAAAATTATTGTGAAATGTGGAAAATACTTCATATCAAATGAAAAAGAAATGTATGTTTTGTAACTTAACCTAACCTCCTTCACGAAAAACAAACAAATTTTTTAATAATTTAAAATATTACCAACTCTATGACAAATATACTTATAGAATTCAAGCAACCTATTTAAAATGAAGTCAACAGGAATAAATTTAAAAATTATACACCATCTAGGAGCTGAACTTAAGTTTAAAGATCCAATTATTAATGAAATTATTAATTTTATTAATACAGGACATTTATAATTCATTTGAATAAATTTATAAAATCTTTATTACTACAGCAATGTCTGGTTTTGTACAAAGAGAATTAAGTCTACAAAATATGTATGTCCATCAATGTATTAATAATGAATATTAATATCATAAAAGAAATAACAGTTAAAAAAAATTAGAAACTAGAAAATGCAAGACTAGAATTAAAATGAGCATTTACAATTAATAAAAACAAAATAAAAATAAATGCAAAATTAATGAAATAGAATTTTATGACCAGAATCGTTTAATAATATAGAACATTATAAAATGTATGCTTATTCCATAGAATCTAGATTGGGCTCTCATTAATTCCTAAAAACATACAAGAATTATAATTATGAATGCTAAGTGAATTTAACCATTTTTCATTTACGTTCAAAATTATTTTATAAATTCATAACTTGATATTATTGTCTTTTGAAACATGTTTGTTGTAAAATGGCTTATAATAAAAAATCATTACCTTTTTAAATATAAATACTTGAATTTTATACATTTAATAAAAAAAAATAGATTTAAATTTTTTTTTTTTTAAGTAATTTATTAAATTCACAAAATTCAAACTAGAAAAAGAAATAGAAAGAAAAAAAGAGATCCTTAAATGTTATTTCATTATTAGTTTTTACAAGTTAATAATTTCAAAAAAAAATTGATCGTACAATTATTAGTGATTTTAGATATCCATCAATAATTTTAATAAGAAAAATTATGTATGTGTTAGTACACTAAAGTATTATTAAATAACACATTATACTTATAATAATGTTTTAACCTATCATATTGATAAAAAATATGTATTATACATTTAACTATTAACTATCATAACTAGATGACCCATGCTCACGATTAGGACTTGGAGGAGTGCTTGTATTACTACTGTTGTTTGAAGCTACAGAATGCCTCGAACTACCAATCTGATGATCCTATCAACAATATTAGTAGTAATTATTGAAATATTATAAATAATGTATGATTATCTAGACCACTTACTTTATATTCATTTAAAGATGAAATGCTGCGATTTAATGAATGAGACATATTTGGTGGTAGATCTGTGTCTGAGTGATGATGAGAATAGTTAGAACCAAAAGATTCTGGTGTTCTTGGTGGGAGTATTGTTTTCTTTTTTATGTAAGATCTTTTTGCAGTGGATCCTAAAATTAATAAAACAGAAGATTATTATATGTTTTTAAATAATTTAATAATTCTTAAATAGTAATTATTAAGGAACAATTACTTAACTTACTTAATAACAAAAAATAATAAAAAAATGAATAGTTAAATTCTGTTATTTAAGTTATGTATGTTATGACAAATTATTAAAGATCTTTTTTATTGGCTAGTAAACTTTTAATGTATGCTACAGGTATTATTTAATATTACAATAGTCCACACAACTACATAGTAAATCATGCCAAGCTTACCAATAATTGGATGATAAATAGTTTTATTAATATCTGATCGTAATATTAAATTTTTACTTTCTTCGGGTGACTGACGAGTCATGTCAATCACATATTTTGCTCTTGCCATTTTGAACTTGTCTAAATTATAATATTTTAATTGTAATAAATACAATTATATTGTTTATTAAATGTTACTAATGCTTTGTTGATAGTTAAAAATGCAAAATTGATTTTAATTTTTTTATTTTAACAGGCAAGTCTTTTTATTTTGGTTTTAATGTTTGCAATTTTTATTCATATTAAATATAGTGAGTAACCCACCATTAAGAATTTTTTTAGTTGATAAATGATAAAATTAAATTTATTTTAATAATATTATTCTAATAAGCCCGATGAACATGTTTTAATACAAAATTATTATTCGTTTAAATAAAAAAGTAATTACCACTCAAGGTAGAATGTTGCTGTGACGGACTTCGTGCAATTTGAAATGAATGCTTACTAGTAGTAGAAGTAAATGGTTGAAGAGGCTATAAATAAATACATTTTAGTTTTTTTTTCAATACCATAGAAATTATAAATATAATGCAACTATTACTTTAGTTGGAGGCATAGAATCTGCAGTTTCAACAGTTGTAGGTAAATCAAGCAATCTTTGAATTTGTATACCATCTCCTGGTCCCATATGACTGATATGGTTAAAATTGGTAGGAGCTGATATAATTTTAGACCTTCGATCAGGCCCTCTAATTGCTTTTTGTCCTTCGCGCATTGAAAACCGTCTTCTGGTCCGTGGGATAGACATATTACCTGTTAAATCTCTCCATCTGATGTTGATTAGTTCTCCTAAATTAATAAAAATTCAATTTTGCAAATTAGAAAAAACTTTTTAACATTTTTTTTTTTTTAGCATACTTTGGTGTACATTGGACAAGTATATTATACACGGTAAGTCATCAATATAACACACAGTTAATGAGCCAGTATTATTAATAGGATGGGAATTTCGTAAGTTCAAAGTTTGAATCCAATCACCGCTATCGGCATTAAATATATTTATATGAGTTTCACTATATATCAATAAATGACCATCACAATAACCTGTGGTAATTTGAATACAAATTTAGTTTAAAATATACTTCATATATTAAATAAATCACAAGCTTTAAAAATGACATAGCTTACTAGCATCAATAAGATCACTAGGATACATAATTTCTCGGTCTCTTGATTTCCGACCTTGAGAATCTACAAAAATACCTAAAGATTGGAAGATGAGTAGAAATTCTCCTCTAGGAAGTTCAATTGCTTTGATTGCATCCATTGCAGAGTATGATAAGAAACCCATCATATGGTTATCAGGGTGTACCAAAGCTATAAATCAAATATTATTATAAATATAAAACCTTTTATATAACTAAAAATAGTATTACAGATTGGATGATGATCTCCAGTTATATGGTATACACTGAAACCAGAATGGTAGCCGACACATAACCGTCCATCAGTAAATATAGTTAAACTTTGTGCTTGAGATGGTAGCATTATTTCTCTAAGTCGCCTATGCCTCAATTTAGTCCTAGTAACCTCGTAAATAATCACCTGAGAAGTATTCTACAATGTAAATTAATAAATTTTAATTTTAATTAATATAAGTTAAGAAAATATCATCCTCAGATATGTTGACTCTGTCTTACTTTATTTTTCTATTATTTATAGAACGAACTGACTTATTATCAAATGTATAGATAAAAATATTATTAAGAGCACCTACTAGGTTTTTTTTTTTTAAAAAAAATTTTGATTTAAGTAATGAGCATTTAAAAATTGTAAGAAAAAGCTTATAAATAAAAAAAAGTTATAATAATTAATAAAGTTTTAAACTTTAAAATTGATAATATAGATAAATTCACTCTAATATTAAAAATAATAGAATAAAATGGATTCTTCTCCACATAATATTTTCTGTTTTAGTCAAAAAAAATTAAGTCAAAACATTTTGTTACAACATCCTCTTAAAGATTTCTTCATTTTACCTGCCGTTTTACAGCAACACATAAACAATACTGAAGATTTGTCATGCCAGGATATTTCTTCATCAGCCCAGTACAGAATGTGATACAACCTTTACTTTCAACTACCTTAACCCATTCAACATCATCTCCGTCTAAAGCACGCACTGGAATTAAACGAACTTGTCTTTGTTTACCAGATAACACAACAATAAGCTGCTCTTCGGCTATATAATCTATTTGAAAAATTTTCTTTGCTTCTCCAATCTTGGCGATTTCTAGTGAAATTTAACAAAAATTAGGTAAAATTAAATATTTAAAAGTTGTATTACAAAATTTATTTATATCATTAAAAACAATACGCACCTAATTGATCTAAATCTATACAGTACAAACCATCTTCAGTTCCTATTACTAAACGATCGGGATCAATTATAGCACTAGCCATGGCATTTTTGGTGATTGAAATTGTATTATCCACGAGTTCTTTTGCTTTAAATATCTAAATTAATAAGAACAATAACTATTTTAGATAAAAACTTAAACTAAAAATATATAATTTGAATTCTTACTACCGTCGTATTGGGTAAATTATTTCTTTTCAAAATTCTATGCAATTCACTTAAAGCGACAATCCATTTATTTTTCTCACTTTCTGTATCAGCTAACATTAATGTTTGATTTTTGACTCCAGGAGGATCTAAAAGTGAAGTAGTTATCTAAAAAAAAAATTAACAAATTAAAAAATCAAACATTGGGTTTATAAATAATTCATAGACTTTCAAAACACATACACGAAAGATACAAGGGATATCTTTTTTTCCAGCATGAATAACATCAGATTCTCTTACAGAAGAGACTGCAAATTCTGGATCACGCATATCTAATACTTGGGATACAGTTACTGCAGGTAAAGCATTTCGATCTTGTGAAATATCATATAGAAATAATTTAAAATCGCATACTACCACAAACTGTCTCACCCATCCTTTTTTA
The DNA here is from genome assembly GCF_002803265.2 of Melanaphis sacchari. NCBI lineage: Eukaryota > Metazoa > Arthropoda > Insecta > Hemiptera > Aphididae > Melanaphis > Melanaphis sacchari. Next base: position 445,154 of record NW_020271059.1, on the reverse strand, counting down.
ACACCACCAGATCTAGGTACTTTGACGTAACCTTCATAAGCAGTACCTATACCTCGTGTGGGATCTATTCCTAATGGTCGTTTTGCTAAAATAATTATTACATAGTTAATAAGTTTTTTTTTTTATTTAGATATTATTAAAATATAGATAAATACTTTGATCAGGTGGCACTGGACAAAGCAATGGTACTTTGTCTGAACAAATTGTGTGACACACAAATCCACACACCTCACATATTACACCTTGCCGAACAAGACCAACCATCAATGATGTACAATGGTTACATTTAGTTGGAGAAGAAAAAGTTCGAACTACAAACTGATGACATTTGCCTTTTTCAGAAATTAAACTGTTAGGGTTCTAAAATAAAAATATAAAATAATAAAAAGATAATAAACAATAAAATTAAATAATAATAGAAGCCACTGACTGTGTTATTGAAATCTGAAAAGCTAGACTTTCTAATTGAAAGTGCTTTATTATCATCAAAGCTTCTGTCATAACTATCAATACTATCATTTAAATTAGATTTATTACTATTTCCAGTTGCAGATTCATTTAAAAAGTGATCTAAGTAGGATAACGGTGAACATGAAGATTGACCTAAAACTATAAAAAAATTAATTATAACACAAAAAAATAATAAATACAAACAATGTAGTTATTAACTAGATTTAGTAAAAATTAAAACATATTTAATTAACACAATAACTAAAAACTTAGACATACAATTATTTTCTAGCTTTAAAGGTATATAAAAAAATAATGTTTAAAACGAATTTATTACATTCAAATATAAAAATCCATAACAAATATTTTAGTTTTAAGCTTGAACAATCAGATTTTTTTTTAATTAATTTTTTAATGAGTAACTAATGTTTTAATATCAAAAAATATTTGGAATATCATTTATTAATAAATTATTTAATAAATAAACATGTACGCACTAAGGACAAAATTAAATCAATTTATTTTTGTTTAATTAAAAAATATGATAAATAAGTTAATATTTTATTTGGTAGATGACCAATATAGTGACCTTTACACTAATATAATTTTTTAACAGAAGTGATGCTATTTCATGCATAACATTAAATATAATAAATAATTAATTTTTATATATACTTTTATTATTATCTAATTTATTTATTGTTTTAATGTGTTCTACATTTTATATATTTCATCAAACCGTAATTAGGTACTTACATAAAATGTACATACACTACATTGCATCTTATCAGTAATCACACTACAACATATTATACACAAGTCTAGCAATTATTACTTAAATTCAAAAATTACATAAATTAAACATAAACATGAATGTTTCAATAAATAATTAGGTAACTTCCTTCAAACTTCTAGTGGTGTTAATAAAACAGTTAGGTTAAGGTTAACAGCAAGATGATTTCACACATTAATCTAATCATTACAAACCTATTGAAAAAAGAAGTTCTAGTCAGAGATAGTATTGAAATAAGATAATGACGAGCCCCCAAACACAACTCGATAATCCAATAAACAAAGGCAACTTGCCTAATTAAATAAAACAAATTATTATAATCATAATAATTATAATTGTTACAGCATAGGTTATTAAAGTTAACATTGAACAGTTATAAATGTTTAAAAATCATTACTAACATGATAAGCCTAAAAACAAAAAATCAATGTCTATCACGTAATAGATTAAAATCTTAAATCTCTTAAACTATACATATATATATTTTTATTATTATTTATAAATAATATTAAATATTTAAACATGTGTTATATTTTTAAGTAGAATTGTTAAATTTTTATATGGCTCAGTGAAGTATTGAATACCCCATGGCCTTTTTTTGTTGATCTCGTATTAGAGGAAACTTAGAATTGTAGACTGAAGACCAATTATCCATACACATATGATCTATATTCAAGAATCATTATTTAATCCCACAATAGAAGTTTGAAGTTCATTTTGACCCATAAGCTCAACCCAGTAATAATATCAAGAACTGAATTTCAAATGCTAAAGATCCTAATATAGCTATACATGAACACTAGATGCATAAACAATGTTCCCATCACAATGGTAACAATGTCGATTACATTTGCTAAAATCATTCATAAGGACATTTAAACTAAATTGGTTAAGTACTGAAATTCTTTTTATACCACACTAATTATCTTATTAACTTAAATAATAAAGGTCAATTATTTATTTTATAGATACTACATTATATATAAATAATTACTAATTAATATCCTATTTTAAAAACCTGAACTAAAATTATTAACTGAAATATTAAAATGTATTCCATAATATTGTTGCTGAAAAATTAATTAAAATTAAAAACATTATTTAAGCTATGCAAATTTTCAAATTCACTAAAATTAAACTTATTTGCTTATATTTTTACAACCAGTGTGCCACAGTTAGTATTAGAAATACTAATATAACTACTCATTGGTGAACAAATTATAGATATACATTTTCAATATTAAATTGCCATTAGAGAGCTTCAGCACCAGTTGTCTTAGGTTAAAAATATGGTGTAATAGCTCAATCAGAGAAGTATAATATTTTATCATCCAAAGTAATAGTTATTTAATTTGTAAGATAAGTTATCTCAATTTTTACTGATGGCAAATATTGCAAACTGAAAAATATTTAAGTCACTAACCAACCCAAGAATTATTATTTTAATAATCTTTTAATAATAAATTACTTTGTTCTTGACAAACCAAAATTAGAATAAATACAATTTATTGCATACAATTTTACATAGAGAAAAAACATTTCAAATTGTGTTTTGATCATATTTAAAGTCAACATGAATTTCTTGAATAATAAATTGCAGATTGTCAATAAATATGAAAATTAATTTTAAAAAGTTTCCCACATTGGTAGTTTTTATCATTAATTTATGGTTTATTCATATTTTTTTTTTTTTTTTTTTTTTAATATACAAATAGTAAATATTATTTTTATAAACTTGAATTGTATTGAATCGAGTAAATTTTAAGCAATAACAAAATAATATATAGATATGAAAACAGAATATTGTAGCACAAACAAAGATCATTACTGTAATATTTTGTGCAGAAACCAGTTTCAGATTTAAAATGAAAAATTATAAAATTTGCACATATAAATCAATGTCCATCACATAGCCATAATCAATTTTCCATTATCTAATACATAATTTATTTTTACAACAGATTTTTATATATTTATACCTAAAATTAATTATATCAAATAATATTTTTGTTTGCTTTTTCTTAGAAGTTGGTTACATACTAATATGGAATAGAAAAAGCACCTATTATATTCTAAACATAGCTTATGAGCCTACAATAAAATGTAAATGATAATATAGTATAACAGGAATTTTAGATAGATATCAGTCAATCTGTAATTATATGAAATAGAAACATAAGATGAACACTAACCTACAAATATTTATAGGGAGAAATTTAAAGCGCAAATATTTACTATGCCGGGACACTACACTATGAAAACACTAATATTAAACTATATCAAAATATTTTATCTTACATGATTGTCTGGCATCTAGCTGATTTTGTAATTCTTTTATCATATCATCTTTATCTTTCATATTATATACCAAAGATTCATACCGCTGATGAAAATCTCTTAATTCTCTGAAATATTATGAAATATGTTTCATTAATAGATAAATTTGTTAATTTAATTAAAATTAGTAGGGGATTTAATTTTAATTTTAAACGTCTTGAAAAATGTTTTGCATATCAAAAATAACATCTGAATTTAAACATTTTTCATAGTATAAAATAATTTTATGTAACTTTTTAAAATTGCCACTAATTAAAAAAATAAATTTTGTTTTTTTTTTTTTTGGTTAAAAATGTACTTCAAAATTTAAACTCAAACTTCATTGAAAATAACTAAATGCACAAATCATAAAGTAAAATCTATAGACATTTCTAGAACTTTAGGAATTAATATAATAATTTCAGTTTCATTTTATGTTTGTTAATACAATAAAAAAAAAAAAAAATTATAAGTAATTTTTTGAGTAATTTTATGATTTAAAGATTAAAGTTAGGTTCCAGTTAAAATTATAATACATTTTTGACATTCATTATAAATTCTCAAAATAATATACATTTAATCAAGATAATAATATTAGAAATACATTAAACCATGAAATGATTAATTGATGAATTATGTTTTAAAATATTTTAGGTCCTTTTCAAAATTACCAATGTCTACCAAAAATACATAATATTATGTCCTTTGAACAAAATATGAATTAATATATATATATATAAATATACTCGATAAATCATACTTTTGCATTGCAATCAACTCTGATCGAGTCTTGCTTAACTCTTCACCTATTGATTGCTTAGCTTGAATTTCCGACTGCAATGAACTTTGAAGATTTAAAAGTTCCATTTTATCGAGTTTTTGACTTCTTCTATTTCTCCAACTATTATCCTAAAATTATAATTTTTTAATAACAAAAATATTTACTTGATTATAAATGATTCTAAGATGTTTATATAAGATGATGAATAACTGATAAATGGCCTATGATTAAACAAAAGTTTAAAATTATACCAATTAATAAAATAAAATTGGCAAAATATTCATTACAGTTGAATAAAGTAAAAATTTTTGTTCAACAATTATTATAAAATAAAAAATTAAAGCAATACAGGTTAAGGTATGTTTATATCAAAATAATAATGATTAATTTAGTTAATATAATAACAATAATAATAATGTTATTATAAAACAAATGAAAAAAAATTCTAAATTTTTGAATTACGATAAAATTTTATTTAAATGAAAAAAATAAAATATAATAAATATCATTCTTACTAAAGCTGATTGACCATTATTATTTGGACATTGTTTTAAATACTCTAATTCTTCTTTCATTTTTGCTGCCAAAACTTGCAAATATCCTCTAGCATCTTTTTCATCACTAATCCTAAAAATAGAAATTAATAAAATAAAAACATAGTATTTAAGATGTATATTTAATTTTTACCATTGAATTATGTCAGATATTTGAGATTCCAATTGATTAATAGTCTGTTTTTTTACATGTAATTCATCCTTTAATCTTTTATGTTCAAATTCAATTGAACGAATTATTTCATTACTTTCTTTTTTCTGAAATTTTTTTATATATTAAATAACATTTAGTCAATATAAATATTAATTTTCTTAACTTAGTTAATAAATTATTGAATTATACTATAATATATATACTAAACAGTATACATTATATAAATAATTTTATATTCATTATTAATAAAATTTAATTATATTTATACATTTATAATATTGTAGCTTAATGTAAAATGTATGACAAACAAATTTAAGAAACATACTTCTTTTTCCAGAGACTTTTGAATAACTTCGTTTTCAAATATTTGATCTTTCAATTTATTTGTATCCAAATTATATTTTGCTTGTTCTTTGCTAATATTTTCATTATATTCTACTTCTAACCGTTCAATTTCTCCTTTCAATCTAATTAAATAAATTATATTCATTAATTAATAAATTCACAAATTAATTTTTATAGTTTCTGTTAAATTAAAATATTTATGGGTACATTTATGTCGTATAGATATGATGAGCTAATATCAGATATAATCAAGGCTTGCTAACATTATAATAAGTAATTACGTTATATTTGACAAAAAACAATTGAGATTTGTAACTTAATTATAACGAAAAACAATAAACATAAATAGTTAAATAACTCAAAACAAAACATGATGATTAACAAAATATATATCATAAAACAAAATATAACGCAAAACGTTATATATATTATATCATTAAATGAAATAATCAATTTCCAATCATTTAATAGTTATAATTTATAAAATATATTAAAAATTTTAATTCTGAATAACGATAAATGCAAAAGTCGAATAACGTTTTAATTTTGAATAACGTAATACAAATTTATTTTTCAAATGCAAGCCTTGAATATAATACATTTAATTCAATAATATTTACATTTTATATCTATTTATATATATATATTTTTTAAAGCATAATATTACAGACCCTTAACAAATCAATAAAAAAAATATTAATTATATTAATAACTAGGGTTAGGATGTTTATGACTTTTACATATTTTTTCTTTTCGTCGTACACATTGCCAACTCAGTAATAAATTAGTTTTGTATGGCATAGAATCAGATATATTCAATTTTATTTCACATGTTTTTGCATATTTAGGGATTTTTATGAATAAATGCATATTCTGCTAAAAAATAACTTAAATATAATATAAACATCAATATGTGCCTATAGGTACATTGTTGGTTTCATTATTAACTAAAACGAGAAAAAACATGTAATTTATATAATTAACTTATCTTTATTACTTATTTATCTTTACTATAACTCTATGTTTATTAATCAATATAATCATGTTTATGAATGATGATCGTGATAGTGTGGTGATGCCTATATTTTTAATTTCAAAAATCTCATATTTGTATGTATTTGTATTTAAGTCTAAAGTTAAAAAAATAGTATTGTAAATTGATAAGGAATAGATTTTGGATTAGTACTTAATAAACTAATTTTAAAAAGACATTTAATTTTTTTTAGGGACATATTTTGATATTTATTGTGCATATTTGCATGCATTTTTTAGTGTTTTTAAAGTCATAAACATCTTAACCCTATTAATAACATATTAAATTCAATATTTTTGGGAAAAACTATATCAACTCACTGCAGTGGTGTATTAAGAATTTCTTTAAGAGAGGTATATTACTAAAATTTCAATACTCAATGTCTCAACATGTTATTACCTACTGATAAATAATAAATATAGCACATCTATAATCATATAAATGTAAGCTAAAGAAAAGTCAAGGGGAGAGATACATCTCCATAATCTTCCACAAAAATTTCTCACTCACCGTAATACTAAACATAAAATAAATTACTTTAATATCAAAAATATACCATAAAATATACTAAGTGATATACACACTGTCTTCAACCAGAATCGTTTTTTTTATACACTATGATATATCATTCAATTCAAATTTAACGCGCTCATCAAAACAGTGACCAACTCGTCATTAAATGTACAACATATGCCTACATTTTTTTTACTTCAATGTTAATAAAAAAAAAAATTGTAACAATATTTTTTGAATAATTTTAATAAATCCACAATAATAGCTTATTAAAAATCTTGAAATAATAAAAAAAAAATTCTATTAAAACTTAATTAAAAGAATATTTTTCTTTTGAAACTAAAGTAAGCTTCAAACTATTCATAAAGGTGATACCAGAAGAATTTTATAAATTATAAATATGAAATGTTTAACAATTAACCATACATTATGCAATTACACATTTTTAAATGTAATCATAAATGACAAATATGTAAGAATAATCCAGTTTAACAAACCATAAGATATTTAATACACAATAATTTTAATAATCAAATAAAATTGGTCAATATTTGTAGATTATCGGATACTTATTAATTTACTAAAATTACTATTTTTAATTCTAAAATCTGAGATTCTTAATATAGCATATTTTATTCTCACTGGTGAACAGACCAAAATATGTAGTTTTTAATATAAATGTTAAAAAATTTTTCATAAAAATAAATATCATTACTTCCACAGAGTTCTAAATTCAAAATGTTTGTTTAATAGATTTATTATAAATAATAAAGAATGTTATGTTCATATCCTATACATATAAAAAAATATTGTGGCTTGGCGTGGCGCGTTGGCTGCTACCAGTCGCGAAATGCGACTGAAAGTAAGTAACGGCCACAGCTACTAGCTGCTGGATGGGTGACCACTCGGGATCATAGTGGTTAAAAACCTTGCCACACATACACATGTTTGCTATCAACCGTAACAATCGTTAAATACAACCTACCGTACCAACCTTACCCCTTACCATAGTTCATAACCCCTACAAACAGCTAATGATCCTAGTTGCCGGGCTTAAGTTCAATTAAAAAAAAAAAAATATATATATATTAATTTTTTTTTTTATGTTTAACATACCGAATTATTTCTTGCATTGCTCTTTGATTAGCGTTTTCATTAGTTTCAAAATTATTGCCAGCAAATGACGGAGGATTAGATCTTTCAATTTCAATTTTATACTAAAAATAATATTTTTGTTAAATAGTTATCTTCAAATCAATTGATATTCCAACTTATAATTAAAATTTATTTACTTGATGATACATTTCTTCATTTTTTTCGCGCAATTTACGTTCATTAATGACTTCAGCTAAAGACTCTTCTAATCGACTTTCAAGCTCTCTACGGACTTTTTCTGAACGACGAACTTCTTGACGTAATATATCTATTTTTGACATAGCCTCTTCTAATTCTTCCTCTTTGTCTCTAACAAGTCTGGAAAGCTTTTGTTTATGTTGCCTGAGTTCTGATAACCTGAAATAATTGAAATAATTATAAACCACTAACATTTTAAAAAAACCCTCTTTTTAATTAGTAGAATAAAATATATAATATATACTTATTAGTAACATGACCGTATTCAGTCATAGCATTGTTTTTTTGTCCCATAGCATCCATTAATTCTATTTCTTGAGCTTTTAATTTTTCTTGAGTTTCTTGTTTTTCCTAGAAAAAATTTTTTTTGATTATATTATACCAAACAATTTAACAATATTGAAAATAATACTACATTTGTCACTAAAATATTAATATTTTTTATCCTATATCTTGAATCAAAAAACAATAGGGTCTTATATTTTATATAATGATAAATCTAATTTTTACATCAAACTCAATATGACAATAGTTGTACATTGTACTTAAATTTTTTATTAAGCATTTAAAATTAAACACTTTTTTATTAATCAATATGTAATATAAAATAAAAATAAAATTGATGAATAGAATATTTATATTTTTATTTAAAAATGGTTAATTTTTTCTTGATTAAGTTAAATAATTATTAAACTACTTTCTGTAAGTTAGATGTGATTACTAAACAAAATTAATAGTTCATAAAAGTATTTTTATTTTTAAATAAATGCTAAATCCAAATAAATAAATAAAAATTCAATGCTAAATTTATTATTTACCTTTTGGAGTTCTTCTTTTTCTTGTTGAAATTTTTTTATTATAATATCCAATTCTTTTTCATCACTAAAAGAAGCGTTATGAGTTTTTTTATTTTCTTTATATTTTTTTAGTTGATCTTCAGAATCTAAACATAAATAATTATTAATTAATATTTAAACATAATAAGTTATACTATATTAATGAATTTTATTAATATAGTTAATTGTTTTCAATTAGGACCCCATCTTAAAATTTGCATTTAGATTTTTATTTAAAATATTATTAAATTTATTAATACAATGTTAAGATTATCTCTTCCAAGTTTTTGTTTTTTTAAATAACATAAAAATAAAACAAATAAAATATATTCTATTTGGTATTGTTAATTAATTTTAAAATCAACATAAACAAATAGTTGTATAAAAATATGTAAATGTGCCTCAAACTGGATTATAAAATCATTATAGTGCTGTTGTGTTTATTTCTCAGATTTTTAAACACAGAATCAAAAGTTTACTTCTTAACATCAAAAGTACAAATGCATTGTTGCATCTAGACAGTAGTTACAGTTGTCTGCTAGCACTTTTTATATACTATATAACAGTTATGCCCAACCCGCGGCCCGCAAAGGTGTTCCAACCGACCCGTGTAAAAAAAAAAATTATTATTTACAAAAAATGTATTTTATTAAGTTTTTAAAAATATAAAATATTTTACAATTTTGAATTTTTATAAAAAAAAAAAATGCATTGGATTTTAGAATATTAATAAAAAAAAATTAGTGAGAAATTTGGGCTTGTTTTTCTTTAACCAATCTTTCAATGTTCGGAGTGAAATGTGTAACGCCAATTCTTAATAAGAAGTTTAAGTACAATAGATATACCTATGGCTAGTTTATATTTTATCGAAATGAACAAAAAAAAAAACCCATGAAACATATACAGCCTGCAGTACAAATATACATTTTGAATGTGACCCACCAATTGAAAAAGGTTGGGCATGCCTATTATATAATATTGAGTATATCCTAAACTGTTAATTGACACTAGACGCTGTCAAGAAATCATACTGTGAAATTTATTGTTTAATTATTATAGAACTAGTATCATATTACTAAGGCAATAAAATGTCATAGTAAAAATTTGGGAAGACCTAGATTATGTATTTTATTAACAAGCAATTATTTTAACAATAATTCATAGTGAATACATTTAAAATACAGAAAACATTTTCAAAAATGTATATTCTAATAAATTTTTTAATAGTATTATTTAACAAAGAAATTCTGATGAACTGTTCAAAAGTTAAATTAGTAAAAGAAATCAAATAATATTATCCCAACCTTCTACTTCATTTTTTCCTTCTTGAGATCGCATTCTTTTAGTTGTTTTTCCTGACGAAAGAGACTTTCCAATAGATCCCAGATCTGATACAAAGCTGTTTTGAGTAAAAGTAAAACCAACGAAAGGTAAATGTAGAGCAGAAAATATAGGATTTGAAGGAGTAGGAGGAAATATATCAGTTTTAATATCAATTTCTTCAACATCAAAATGGCTGGTATCAGTTGGACTAGATACTTCAGGAATATACGGTGCTACACTATCTCTAATAGTGTCCCAATCTACACCAATAAACCAATTATGTTCCTAGAAAATGTAATTTTAAAATTTAATAATTATTAAAATTATTATCAATATTATGATTTAATTTACTTTAAAGTCATTGATGCCAGTTTGACCTAGTCTTTGTTCAGCACTACAAATAAGTTTCCTCATTAAATCTTTTGCTTCTTCAGAAACTTGTACTTCTTGGTCATTAGGGAAATCAAAACAATTCTAAAATATTGATTAAAAAAAATTATAAATTGTAAAATACACACAAACATATCATCTCTATTGATCATAACAATCAATATCTCATTTCATCAAGTACAGGGGTGTCATTAGGGGTATTGCAGGGTATGCTTATGCATATCTAAAATTTATCAAGATACAATTTGGCGAGACTATAATTTTTTCTGTGCCAGGCAAAAATAATTATTCTTTTCTTTTTATATAGAATTATTCTTAACTCTCGAGCATTGAGAGAGTCAGCATATAGGCAGTATAGGTGATTACCTAGAGTGTTAAATTTTAAAGGTCACAAAGTAGAATCTAATACCAACTCCTATTTTTTATTAAATTTTTTTTTTTTTACGGATTTTGTATTAAATTTTATTGAAAATTTACTAAAAAATGCCTAATTGCTTTAATATTTTTGTTTTGTTTAAATTGAGATAGATAATAATTGGTTTATTTTTATTTGTATTTTTCATTTATTGTGTATTTATGTTTTGTAAGTTAACATCACAGTTTAAAATCATTTATTTTCAAAAATTATTAGCTGGCATTGATGATTATGAATTATAAATTATAATAATTATGATCAAACAAGACAACATTATTATTATAGTTTGTTGTTTCCAGAATAGTGTATAAAATTATAATTTAGAAATAAATTAGGTATATTCTATGCTGTAACAGCTGAAACCCGTATTCTAATATTGTTTAATTTACTTAACACTCAAAATATCAGACACTTGCAATGTTGTAGCCAAAAAGTTAGAATAATTTTCATATTTTACATTTATTACATGATAAATAATTATCAATATTATAACACATTTTTAATTTAGATTGGTTTCAGATGTTGAAAAAGACTAAATTTTAACAGACGAATGCAACCATTTTATAACCACTTTTATCAAAGGAGACAGAATTTAAGAATAAGTACTGAAAATCACTCAGTGCTACATATGTTTGGTTAAGACTTTCAGGATTTGTTATATTTTCTATATTGTCTAAAATAAAAATAATTAAATTTTAATTAAAATAATGTAGGTATTAACTTGGTATTATTAGGTATATACTATATTGATGAAATTTTATTTTTGTAATAACTTTAGTATATAAATATATAATATATTGGCCTACTGAACATTTTTTGGCCTACCTTATTGTTAGCATACCTTTCAAAAAGTCGAATAATGCCCCTGATCAAGTATTGAAATATAGTAAGTAGTTAAATTATATAGTAAAAGAAAATTATGATTAAAAAAGCTTATGAGAGAAATTTGTTTAATTTTGACAAATAATATTATATTTCTGTATGTTGATGAATATCAACCAAAGAAAGTGAATATAATTAGTATGAAAATTGTTCATAATTAACAGATATAAAACACTATACAGACACTATAAAATATAAGAATAGTGTATATTCTCAATAGTTATATTTAAATTAGTCAGTAAAAGACAATAAAAAATGACATTAACCTCACATTTTGGGTCATTTAGATTACTATGTCTATAAGAAAAATATTAAATATCAAAGAAAAAAAAATTATATTATTTGAATTGATATAGATAATTCAGTACATAAATCATAAATAAATAAATATTTAAATAAAACACAATACTGATATTTATATAATACCAAAATAAACAATGAAAAATAAAAATAATATATTTTTTAAATTTATTATAATTAGTATTTAGTTTTTATAAAAGATATTTAAAAATGATAATTTTTTTTTGTTTTAGAAGAGAAATATTAAGATAAATTGTTTGAAAAATGAATATAATTACCTTGTGATTCATTATTTTAGCATAAGTATGTACAAGAGATTCAGCATAAAATGGAGTTTCTCCATAAATCATTTCGTACATACATACTCCCAACGACCACCAATCACATTCTCGTCCATAACAACCTTGTCCATCTTCAATAGCTTGTAATATTTCTGGAGATATGTAATCTGGTGTACCAACTGCAACATTACTTTCAACAAAACCATTTGAACCCACTTTTAAGCATGATCCAAAATCAGCCAAACGTATGTGACCATTAGCATCCAATAGTACATTATCAGGCTTGATATCTCTGTAAATTAAATACTTAATCATTAAAATTCTAGATACTGAAATAATTTATTAAATCAATAAAATAATAATTTATTTGAGTAATATTTATAATAAGATTCTAATTAAATGTATTTTACTACATTTAAACAATACTTTTTTTAGTAAAAAAATGTTTTGTATTAATAAATAACTTATTTTAACCTTACTTAGTATGGGACAATAGATAAAAATGGACTGGAGGCGCTGGTATTCAGCCAGCAATTTTGTTGTTAGTTCCCAGATGGATGACCACCAGGGAATTTTAGCAACAAACACCATGTCTTACCTGACTATAAACGTCCTGACCATAATTGTCGAGATAAAAATAGTATCCAAATAAAATCTCTCCTAGCATTAAAAAAAAACCTCATTCATTTTAGATTTGTTTTTCTGTGTATTTTTGACATAATAAGTTCAGTTTTTGTGATCTGAGATAATTTTAAATTCTATTCTTTTTCATTATGATGTTAGTATACATTTATATAAAAATAAATTATAATATATTTATACACAAAATACATTAAGTAAATGATAGTAATACAATAATAAAAAGACACAGATTATTAATGCTCAATTAAGAATCTAATTGACCAATTCAAATGTAAAAGTAAGAACATTACCTGTATTCTTTTGTTAGTTTTTTTTTTTCACAATATTTTAAATTAAGGAACATAGATAATTTTCTAACCTTTACGTTAAATGGATAAATAAAGATATCAGTACAAAATTGAAATTTTAAAACACAAATTTTTTGCATTATCATATCTCTTATTTATATTAAAGGTTTATTTTTGGCTGTTTAAATTGAATACTTTTATGATTTTAGCATAAAAATATGTTGATTTTGAGACTTTATTATAAATATTTTTGACTTCATAAAAATATTTTTTACGCTGAGTATGCAACTTAATTTATATATAAGGATTAAAGTTTAATAATATTTTTTTAAAGTGGTAATTGTATAATGATTTTAAAGCTTTAAATAAATTATATTAAGATCAATAATGAACAACATAAAACTAAAATCAGTAGATTGAAGTCTACATTTTTTGTAAATATTAAAAATGACTTCTTATTTTAGTACAAATTACAACAACACAGTGAAAACTTTATTAGAGACAATGGGTGGTATACTTTGACTCAATATCAAGGAAACAAAATTGTTTTTTAATTACTATTCAATAAAACTAGTTATAGCATTTTATTTACATACAACAATGAAACTCTACTAAAGCTGTTTAATACATTTCTATTAAAATATAATAACTCACCTATGAACATAATGTAAATCATGAATTGAATTAATTGCTAATATCATTTCAGCAATATAAAATCTGGCCATATCTTCAGGAAGGCGATCAAAAAATTTGCTTAATAAAGTCAATAAGTCTCCTCCACAGTAATAATCCATAACAAGATACTGAAATTAATGTTTAATAATAAATTTGATTTAAATTATAACCATATGACACATTATAAGTTATATTTTGAATTTAAACTTAAAATTAAACTTGTCAAAATAAAACCAATTTATAATATTTATAAAAAAACTATTATAACTTTTAACACTGTAGAAAAGAATATTAAAAGAGATAAAATTTAACTATTATTGAACTTACAGGTATATGATATACTTTTAAGTTTAGATATACCGCATATCTAAGGCATTTAAAAATTGTGATATTTTACACAGTTATATTTAATAACTTACATTTGAGATAATATATCAATCCATTTCAACTAATATATTAAAAATAGCAACACAACAATGATTTTATTAGATGCAAGTTCACAATGCTTCTATGATAACATGTAGATCAGAGAGAGAAATTTAATTGTGTGCTAACATTCTTTTAAAGATAATATTTTTAGTCTAAGATTTTCATTTTTTACAATTTTTAAGAACAAATATATATTGATATAATAATCATATGTAAATTTTTTTTAAATTTGTGTCCAATCTTAATACCATTAAAAAAAAAAAAACTGTTTATGATACTTAAAGAAACATGAAATTGTATTTATGAATTAATAAATAACATAACTTGTATAAGTATATTGTTTTGATTTTATTTTATTTTATGATATACAAAAAAATTACCAAGTTCGTTTCATCTTGAAAAGCATAATGTAAATTAGTTATCCATCTACGATCACCATATACCAAAACATCTCTTTCTTCCTAAAAATGCATATGATATATAAATAATTATTTATTTAAATTATTATTAAACACTTTATTATATTAGTATTAAAATTATTAAATTACTTGAAAACATGCTGTTTCAGCTCTTTTAAGCATCTCCCATTTATTAAGAATTTTCATAGCATAAACTTTATCCGTTCCTTTCATATGTACAACACACACTTCTCCAAAAGCTCCACGGCCAATTACTTTGATAGTCTCAAAATCATCTCTAGTCAAACGTAATGACTTAACACATAATGCCACAGGTTTTACTGAAATTAGTAAAATACACATTTAAAATATGATTTTAAGTAATAGTCTATATAATCAGTTTTTTTTCTTTGATTTCAATCATTCTACAAGCTGTACAGTATACATAATATAACATGCGATACAATAAACGTAAATGATGACATTTATTTGTTTAACATACTAAGAAGACTTAAATGAGTTGGAGAAGAACTATAATAATTGACAACACTTTGGTATGATTCAATGTTAATTAGACTGAATTTGTAAAAATAAAAATATAGTAGATATCTGTTATTTATTTTTATCAATAATCAATAATTAATGCATACCAAATTCTATAAAATCAGATACAGTCTTCTCTCTGCGTAAAGACGAATTATTACATTCATCATATAGTACAAGCAAAACATCTAAAAGGGTTTCAATACTGAAGCATTTTCCTTGTCCTTGTATTGGACCTCCTAAAAATAATGCTTCCAACTGCCTCAGTCGATTATCACCTAAAAAATGTAATTGAAAAAATAATGAAAAATAAGTAATTAATAAAAATATAAAATTGTACCATATTACCTGATAAAAGTTTTATATCAGTTACAGCTTCCGTCATGGCATTACCGTGATTTTGCAACCAAAAAATCTAAAGATATAAACATTTAAAAAATTGTATGTATATTATACAGTTGATACATCCAAAAATAACTAAAATTTAATTTTCTATAAAAATATAAATTTAATTAAAAATATATCATCAAAGGTAATGTGCATATTAATGAAATATATCATAATTTAATTATGTTTTTAATTATTTTTAGTTTAAGAGTAATAAATATGAAATACTTTTAATTCAATAATTCAAATTAAAAATAATAAAAATTGAGATCAGTGAAATGATACCTTAAAGACCTAGATCGAACACTAAATTTATAACATTTTTTTTTTCTACAATACTAAATAATATGTTTTTATACCCAGTTATTAAATGTTTATAAAATTAAAAATATTTTTAAATGATTAAGTAAGATTCAATCTCATAATAATGAACTCAAATAAACGTTGAACTGTAGGAAACAAACAAGTAAATAAATAATAGATAGTTAATTACATGTCAAATATTGAAAAAAATAAAAACTAAAGAAAATGTTTAAAAAATAATGATTGCCTGTATAATAATTATTATATAATATTAAATAATTATAATAATCAATTATAAATATAAATAATATTTTAAGCTTAAGATATTTATAATTTTAAGATATTATATTATACCTAATATTTATAATATTAATAATATTATTTTATTATTGTAATACAATTATGTAGTTTAAATATTAAGCAATAATGAACTAAACAAAAAATCTTTAAAAACTTATATGACTGGGCCCAATATCTAATTTTTAAATTCCCTAAATAAAAAAAAATAGACAATCTCAATCATCAGTGATGACTGACTCGGGCTGGAATTATATGCACTAAAAATGTATTAAATATGCATGCAATTATGTACTGATTATCATTCAAATATGCACTTTAAATATACAAAAATATATGAAAATATGCAAAAAATATTGATTAAAAAATGTGTTTTATTTTCATTAAGTATAAATAAATAAAATTGAATGAATGTATGCACACACAGATCATGACGAATGTATGATTCATTAAAATCTACTCAATAACAGATTACTACTTGTCCTGGTAGGTATCAGATAAGATAAGAAAATGATTTTGTCAAATTACGTGAACTATAAATATGTTATTTTAATTTAAATAAGCAAAATATTACATATTTGCATTTAAAAACCGTATATATGCAATGAAAATATCGTAAAATACAGAAATATACAGTACATGTCAAAAAATGACAAAATATGCAAAATCTTTATATTTAGGATCTATTGACTACAAATCAAACTTGTAGCTTACCTAGCTATTTTTGGACTTTACAGAAAAAACATGCAAATGTATATAAAACTGGGCCCTAGTCATTACTATTGACGTGTAAAAATGAATAGGCAAACTAGACAGTGGGATCTAGCGTCCTTCCTTTCAACTATTAATAATTAATATTCAAGAAAGATATTGAAATTTATTGTTAGTTGATAAAACATAACTTTTGCAAAAGAAATGTTCTTTATACTAAAATTTTGATTTTCTTATCACAATCGCATGGTATAATATGTATTAATCATAGACTATTCCTTGATAGTACAGGTAGTAAGTAATTATGAAAAGTATAACTAAATGTTATATTATGTTAGTATTTATATACAAATTTTTTTTGTGGTATTATAACTAGAACAAGAACCACAAGTGTTATTTCTACTAACATATTATTTTTTTAAAATATTAAACTCCATAAATTAAAAATTCAATTATTGATAAAGTTTTTTTGAAATTTGCAAAAATCGATGGAGCAAGCGTGATAGTTAGGTTCAGAAAAGATAAACTAGAAGCAATGTACTTTTAATGTTTGTACACAAGTTAAATTTAATTATTATTAAAGTATGAGAAAATGTTAAAACATTTTATTTCAATTTTCAATACATAGGAATTATTATATTATATGTATATCAATTTTTTTAAACTATTATCTCATGATAAATTAAAAAATATTAGGCATTAAACTAAGATAATAATAAAAGTTAGTGTCATTAGTAGTACATGAGTTTTGATAAGAAATATATCTTAGTTAAAGTACCCATTCCTATATAAAAACCTAACCTAAATACACCCATGATAGTACATCAGGTTTATTCTATTTTAGTATTAAGTATATTTTACTAATTTTGGGTCTCTAAAATAATACATAATATTATTATTTATTCACTTGATAACCAATATCCCAGGCATATTATTATAAACTATGCTAAATATTTCCTAATTCATAATATAGAAACTAAAAGCAATATATTTATCAATAAACATCTATAATCTATAAGGATAATTAAATTATAAGTTTTTTTTCAATAAAAATCATAAATAGGTTGATTCACAATGCTTTTTACTTCAGTATTGCAGTTCATCAAATTCTTAAGATTTTTTGTAATACTTAAGAAATCTCTTGTGGGGATAAAAATTACTGTTTTATTAATAAAAACCCTCTTTATTGCTTAAAATTATTTGGGAATGATTTGTGATTTTTTTTAAAAAAATAATAATGTATCTAATCCAAAATTCAAATAAATAATTTTTCAGTTAATAAAATAATTATATTAGGATAAAGTCCTTGAAAATTGCTTCATAATAATTGTAAAAAATATATGTCATGTTGGATCTAGGGTTTATTATACTTCGATCATTTTTACAAATTATAAATGTTTATAGACTAATATTTATTACTAAAATGTATAAGTCACCATAATCATATCTTTTAAATTCATTATCGTTAAACTATTAACAAATTTAAATAATTCAAAAATAATTTTAATTTTACTACTTTAAAATGTTCACTAAGTAATTAACAACAGAAAAGGAGTTTCATTAAAAAAAAAAAGATTTTGAATTTCCATAGAACACTCCTCAAGTATTAAGAAATATTTCAAAAATTTCAAAATATGGACAATATGGTCTTAAATTTTTTTTTAAATATTAAAAATCATATTTAATAGCAATATTGAAGAAAAAAGAAATTAACATACCCAATGAATTACTCTATATATTGTGTCATTTGTGATTGTAATAAGTGAAGACCTCAATTTTGTTAAATTCCCAGCCAACCAAAAATTCAATAACTGGAGGATGTCCTAATTTTATCATGTTTTAATTTATCTTGATTAATTTATAATATTCTTAAGCTATAAACTCAGCACCTTTGATTGTTCAATACATAAAAGATGCAAAGCTGACTAATAAGTTAATACAATAATGTTATTAAAGAACAAAATGTCATGTTATGCTTCAAATACTTAAGATTACATAACTAAATTATTGATGGGTTAAAAAAAGTTAAGTTAGAATCAAACTAAAATAATAAATATGAATAAGGACTTCCTAGTTTGAAAATAATTTCAGTATCTTAAAATTTTTTTTAAATTAACTGTCGAAATTAATAAAATGAAATTCAATGTACAATTAATACAACTGACAAAAAAGTTTTTTATTATTTGTTTGATCAGCCTAATTATAAATGATGGAAAATTTAACTTAAATAACTAAAAAAAAAAAAAATACAATAACTAATTCAAATTTTATGAATGTTCATAAATACAAGTATTATTGATACAAATTTAACAATCTTTTAAAAAATCATTAAATATAATTTCTTAGCTTATTTCTATAAAATTATATCAATAAAAATGTATTACATTTTTTATTTTTATATTTTCATATAATATATCATATTATGTAACACAAAACAATTAAAAAAAAACAATATATTTTAAATCATTATTAGAATTTTTTATCATGATTTTTAATATTTATTATAATTTATATGTAAATGTAATGCACCTAAAAACTCAAAAACCTCTGTTTAATTATGTAAAATAGCAATTGATTTAATTGTATATAAATTATAAACACATCAACTATGTTATAATTTATACCCATTCATTTTTGTATAATTTGTTTATTAGTCTTGTTTCTATGACTAACTGATAATTTTAAGAACTATTACATCAAAATTATTGGTTGTTTTTATTTTTATAATGAAAAAAAATAGTTAATTATTGAAAGAGCAAATATTTTTAGAATTTTAGTACTAAAATAAATAAATAAACATGAATAGTAGTTACCCATTACAATAATATAAAATATAAGTACATAAAATCTTAAAATAGGTACTTAAAAAAAATTAAAAGTAAATTATAGAACATACCAAAATTCAAATTTAACATAATAACAATGTATATCACAATACTAACAGATTATTACTCTATACTGACCACCTCTCAATGATGCATAAACCATAAATTCTAATATTTCAATACACTTCCATAAGTAACAACAGAATATTTTGTTTCTAAGCTATTAATTATTAATAAAAGATTATTATGTATATATACATATATATTATACATAATTTGTACTTTTTCACATTTTAGATAAAATTTAAAAAATACTAGTAATGTGTTTTGATAACCACTAAATATACCTAAAAATTATAGAACCACAGTTTGTAGTACTTTCTACAATAACAATATCAAAATTCTAGCCCAAATCATTATAATTTTAAGCAACTAATTCTACCAATTTATACACTATACACGGTATTAAAATAATTGATCAATTCAGTCATTACATTCTACAATAATATGTTAAAAATTATATTATGAGTTATCGAAATTGCAATTAATCATGCTAAATTTAATATTTCATTTTTGTATATAGCGTTACAAAACCAGCATTGTATTTAACTTAACCAAACATTATGTATACAATTGAATTTTCCGCATTGCATAAAACGTCCCTGGTAGTAACTGAATAGACACTAGACAGTCAGTGATCAGTGTAGAAACCATTTAATAAAATCTATGTGCAGATATAACAAAAATCATATCCGACGTCTATTGGTGACTAGTACTGATGGGTGACTGACATAAACATCTCAACAGAGTTATTCGTTCGAATGAAACATTGTTATGGATACAGTAGCTACACATTATTCACTCACCGAAATTAATTATTAAATTGATGTTTGCGAGCAGTACGCTGAGCCTGGTCCGACGTCAGTGGTTTCAGGTACCCCGCGCCATTCCGGGACCGACAGACCAATCACCCGATGCGCCCATCACAACGGATCGGATTAACAATTCGACGTACGTGTAACGGCCGCTCAACGTCTTTTCTTTTACGTTTCTTTCGTCGCGTATTTATCGTTTAAGTAATTACCTCCGTCGTCAGGAGCTCGGAGTAAGCCACTGATAAATACTTAATTTTTTTTCACTAATTCCGCTGATCGCGGTATCACGAACGTTTGAAGTTCGGAGTTCCGACGTCGTATAATCTCATACACTGCGCGCTGTTAACGGGGGAATTTCGACGACGCGAGTCGGACCGACACGGAACGCAACGCAGCGCAACGGTACCATTATTTTTGGGCGCGTTGACCTTTCGAAACGCATTCTTATGTGCGCGTTGCATCGGTCGACTCCGAATCGAACGATTATAGCGCGGCGGTGTCGAGGGCACCAGCTGCTGCAACTTGCCCTCCCGCATATCTACTATCTAGCACGACGCCACAACGGTAGTTGTACAGCGTATCGGCGTGATTGAATGACCGAATCGTGTATAATAATACTAATAATAGTATATAGTTAAACACTTAAACCCACTCTATATAGACGTACCTTTAGATTCTAATTACTTTCTAGTCTGTACCAGTCTTTCTCTATTCAAATCGTCATCCAATTTAGATTTAAAATCTATACATCTACCTACTATAATTTATTCTGTTGCTTTAATTTATAAATTATAGGTATATTGTATACATAATAAATAGTATTAAGTATAGTCTAAAGAGTAAATATACATACATACCTACCTATTTATAACATATGCTATATTACTATTACTGTATAACTACGTAGGTACTAATAACATCTGTATTGATAAATTATGATAGGTACTATCAAATATGACGGTCTATGATCTATGGCAGTTTAGATAAACTTATAATATGGATCCATGTAGTGTATTGTGTATACCTAGAACTAGAGAACTAAGATATATAACTAAGTATATCTTAGTCCGTGATGTATACACTGCAGACTGCTAATACACTTGCATAATGTCATATGATTATATTATGGTACACATAAATATATCATACGTATAAAAATATTATATTAAATTATTATACTTGGCAATCTGGCATTGCGCCAATTAAAGTTTTTAGTCCACCAAATACCAATATAAGATAATATATTCCTAACATGAAGATTTTAGACTTTTGGTACCTTTCAAATATTCGTAGTTTACATTGTACCATTGATTATAAATACTAGTATTTTAGTATTTATAATCAATGGTTGTAAGTAAGTACCTATGCAAAATATCATTAACTTTTTTATGTTTTCAATTATTTTTTGAGAAATTAAATTGTCTAGTGTCTAAAGCTCTAAACTCTAAAGTATAGCATATTGTACATTTGTACAACAACCAATTTTAAATTTAATAATTTACTATGTATTTCACCCTAAGAGACAGTACGAAAATTATCTATCTAATTTAGATGCTCGAGGCTACACCATCGAGTACATTTGCACAAAATGATACAAAAACAACAAGAAATAATAAAAAAAATATATTATTTTTTAAATATTTTTCATCAAACTCCTCCGAACATTATATTCTTATAAGTCGGTTAAAAATGAAAAAAGTTTTTTCAATATTAAACTCTTGTTCTATTTTATTATTTGTAAAGGATTAAAATATATTATAATAAGTTAGAAGATTATATATTATATAATACAATATTATTACATGTTTTTAGTTACTAATAGAAGTTTGAAGTTTGAAATACAAGAAATTGTACTGCCATTGATATAATAAAACATTAAAACCATTAAAGCCATACTTGATTAATGCAACTGCTCGTGGAAAATAAAAAGGAATAAATAAATAAAATATTTTATAATATATATATATATATATATATATATATATATATAAACGTTTTGTACGACTATTATATTAATAAATAAATATTATATTATACAATTAATATATTATTTATTACATAATACAGTTACAGAAATTTAAATAATAACACTAGGTATACACATTTAATATTATAATTAAAATATTGATTTTATCACTGAAGTTATGAATGTTAATTGTTATTTGTACGTATTATTTTTAATATTTTGTAAATAACGTTTAGAAAAATGTATGTATAGCATGCATTAAGCTATAAAAATTTAAGATTTTTGACCAAATTTAAATATTATTATCAATATTTTGAAAAAAAAAAAAAATAATAATATTTAAATTCGAAAATTTCTTATATATCTATATAAGATCGTAAATAGCTAAAATTTACAGTCTATAAATTTCATTGAGTACAGAATATTATAATTTAAAAGTAACTGTAAAATGTATCATGGTCCTACAATCAATACTTTTCATTTTTGAGTTGCAATAAAAAAATCTAAATCGTTAATTTACGCGTAAATAATTCAATATTCAATTTTGTAGAAATTTAATTTAAAGACGCTAATAAAAATTATTTATGGAACTGCAATAATATTTTTCTTTTATTTTGTATAATTCTGGTAACAAAAACTAACATAGAAATGTTGTATTCAATTTATAAACTTGAAGTATAATTATTTAAAATATTATGCATTGTATGACCTACAAAATAAATTATAAATATTTGTGATTTTGGTACATTTTCATATAATGTTGACTTTTTTTGATCCTCTTATTGGCATGAGAAATTTTCAATTTATTTTAGTTTTTTAATATAAATTATAAATGTTTACAAATAAATATTCGCTAGGTAAAAATTCTTGAAAATTGAATACAATATCTCACTTAAGTTGTTTTCATATCTGTGTAAAAATTTTAAAAATAGATTAGCGCAATTTTTTTTTATATATACTTGAAGACGAAATTCGTTAAAATCTCAAAAAATTGCAAGCTATTTTGTAATTAAAAAATCATTTGAATTTTTCCTTTTAAATTTAAGTTTTAAAAATGTAGAACAGGATTCCTCATAACTCATAAGTAATTCATAAAATTTGAAAAATATATGAAGACTTTAATTTTTATCTTTTTAAGGAATTTCCAAATATTTGAAATTTTTTTTAGTTTTTTTTTTTATAAATGTTGATGAAAATGTATTTCTTGGGTAAAAATTTAATACAAGGTTCAAGATCTCTATTAAATTTTTAATTTAACAATCAAAAAATATCAAAAATTTAGAGTCAAAATAATTTTTAGCAGGGTTTAGATTTAAAAATTTAACAAAATTTTTAAAATTTCGAAAGTTATTAAATTATTTTGCAGTTAGAAATTCATGAAAATTTTTCTATTTTGATTTAAAATTTAAAAACTCAATACATGGTTCTTTATAAGTCTTTAAACTTATATTAAAACAATAAATTTCTACCGAAAAGTTGAATACATTTTTTTTAACTATTTAATGTCTCAATTTTTAAAACATTCACCTGTAAAATAACTATTTCTTCTCAAACCGCAATGTTATTATTTTCTTATTACTCACAAATAACTGTAATTATTTGAAATTTTCACAAACATTTTATAATATCACTCTCTATACATGTTATAATTTTCAATAAATAGTAACTCTTTTTTAAGCTATTTATAGACATGAGAATTTTTTTTCCATAAATGTTGATAAAAAATTATTTTTTAGATATACTTTTTTTTTTAAATTTAATAAGTTATTCTAGATAAATTGTTTTTATTTATGTGTTAATCACAAAAATTTACAAGCTGTAAATGATTTGAAGTAAACAATTTACACAACTTCAATTGTTATAGTTTAAGTTTGAATATTTTATAAATATATAGTCAGTGTAATAAGTATTTATTAATTATTAAGCATAATTAATGTTTAAATAGAAAGTTGTATCTTATTTGTATTTTGAAGAGGTTAAAATTAAAATTCTCAATATTTTTCTTAATAATTAAAGAAAAAACAAATAATTAAACTAAAACGTAAATTTCTAGAAAAAAATTAGTTTTTGACAAAAATTGTTTATGTTTTTTAGAGTAACTTATATTTTAAAACGAATAATGTGAAATTTTCACAAAATTTTCATGGTAACGTTTCCTACACGTAGTTTCAAAATTTTTTTTACTTACTTAGAGCTATTTATAGGCATATGATTTTTTTTTTTTTATAAATAACGATAAAAAAATTAATCATGTAGTCGACATTTATGAAAACCTAATAGAAGGTTCCTTTACAAGTTGTTCATTTGTCGATTAAAAATGTTGAAAAATAATGTATACATCTTTAAAAAAAAAGTATTTAAATTTAAATGTTCACAAAATTTGTCATAATCTTGAAAATTTTTTAATTATTTTTTAGCTAGAAATTTATAAAAAAATGTAATTTTATATCTAAAAGTCTAAAAATTACTATAAATTGTAATTTAGATTCCCACATAAGTTGTTTTTATATCCATATAAATATTATAAAAATACATAGGAACAATATTATTTTATATGCATTTTAAGTTTACATTTTTAAAGAATCATTAAAACCACAAATTTCGTAGTAAAATATCCATAAAATCTTCAATTTGCATTTTAGCTAAGATTTTTTTATATTAAAAATTACGTATTTTAATAACAAAAAGCGATGTAGGTACCTAAGTAAATTATTTTATTTTTTTCTATTTCATTGACTTTATTATTTTTTGTATACAATTATACACATCAATAAATTAAAATTTAACACGTACGTTACAATGACCGACTCGACAACTAATATATACCTAGTAAATATATCCACTTGCTCACTTTTTTTTATTACTTAAGTACTTGACACAATGGTCAGCACTCAGTATTCTATGACATGGGTACGTTTAACAATTTTAATGAAAATAAAATATCGGAATAGGTAACCGACATAATTAGCCCTATGCAATATCTATAACTGGTATAAGTTATAGAAGATTATATTTTGCTGATATAGGTATTTATCTACTGCTGTAGCTATGGCTTATAGGTAGGTTGTGTTTATTTTTGTATCTTGGTATAATATATACAATATTATAATATGATTAGAATTTTTACTGAAAAAAAAAAATTATTTATGAAAATTAATTAGCATTGAATTTTATCATAAAAAATGTATTTGTTTTATATCTAGGTTACTATATAACTGTGATTATTGTGTTCAGGGATGGAAAAAACACGTAAATCCTATTATACCTGTTTATATTTAATTATTTTAATTCATCTTATATACCCGACTTAATTATAGATCAATGTATTTATTAAAATGATAATGTTTTATTATTATTAAGTCTTAAGTATAATTTACCTATACATATTATAATATAATAATAATTATATTATATTAAAATATGTTAAAGACAAGTACGATTTAGGTCATTGTACAAAAATTTCGGTCAATATGCCAAGAAAATATTGGTAATTTCTTAACAAGTTCTCTAGGGTTCAGAAATAAAAACACATTTAATTTTAAATTTTAACAAACACATTTTATAACTATAGCTAATAGCTAGCTAACGTATATATATAGTATCTACTCATCAAACTTCAGTTCACCTTGTCACCTTGACCTATATATACCTCTGACTAAGTGTATATTATTATAATTGCAGCAAACAATTAGGTATTATTTATTGAAAACATTTTAGCAAAATAGTTTAATTAATATAAATTGTACACTAAACATTTATAACATTATAATAATATTTAAATATTCAACTGTTTTTATTTTTATATTGATATATATAATAATAAATACTAACTATGGATATGCCTTCGCAATGATTAAATAATTAAATAGTAAATATTACTTATCTAATAAAAATTACTCATATCGGCTATATATGTATATATATAGCTGCTAATGTAATGCAATTATTTAAATTTAAGCTATACAATTTTAAATTAAACATGATTGATTGATTAAATTTTAATTAAATTATATTGTCGTGTAATTATCATTAATATCATCTAGTTGTTGTTTTTTTTTTTAAATAAAGAACATTTGTGTTTCGTCTATATTTAGGCAGATGATTGTGATAGATAAATATTGCGTAAAATAAACTGTCCGATTATTTAAAAGATAGAATTAACTACTAATGTCTACCTACTATAATTATATAATTGACAATTGTTAAACGTTATAAAAGAACTGTGCACTTTGCCAGACATTTCGGACGTGAACTTTTTTTTTAACAATTAGATCGTTCCAAGTTAAAATGGTGTTCGACTGATTTGAAAAATATATTTACCTATAGAGTTATCTAAAGCAAAGGTACCT
The DNA here is from genome assembly GCF_002803265.2 of Melanaphis sacchari. Lineage (NCBI taxonomy): Eukaryota > Metazoa > Arthropoda > Insecta > Hemiptera > Aphididae > Melanaphis > Melanaphis sacchari. The sequence goes on along the minus strand of NW_020271059.1, from coordinate 417,748 downwards.
AATTGAAATATAATATACCTACATTAAATTTTATTCAAAACATAATGCATAATTTATATTTTTTACAATTAATAAAGTGTACTTTCCATCTTAAACTTGTTTAGTTCTAAAGTGTTAGCAGTGTAATAATAATAAAGTTATTCATATGTACTGTTTTAAATTTCTAACCTTTTATTAATAAATAAATATCCAGTTTTTGAAAATTCTAATTATAGCAATATGTTGAAAATTTGTATTAAAATAATAACATTTTTTAAGTTTTTACCGTTTAAGAACGATAACTAGTTACTTACTTAAATTGTACTCATGAAGTTTGAAAATCTTTAAAACATGGCTAAATTAATAGGTATTTTTGGATAACTTAAGGGGGTTTTTATATTATTTTAATTTGTGCATTCAAATAATTACCTACACACTTTAATAGCATATTTAACGAATATTACAAATATAACCACATAAATATAATATCTTGTATCACACCAACTACTAACATAGGTAATACTAATGTTTTATGTACTTTATTACAATCGGTGGATAATTATCATTTTCTCTTTAGTATGGAGATAATATAATTATTTCAATATTAATCTTTGCGTTTACGCTTTACATTAGATTAATTGTATGAATTCATATTTCTAAACCAACGTCAATTTTTCAAATTGGTTGTGAAAAACAAAGGAGATTATATGCATGTTCAACAAATTAAAATAAGAAATTGTTTAATTTTTAAAATGTTCACCACCTAAAAATGTAGAGGTGTAGTTGACATTGACTGGATTTCTGGAACCTATACATGACTGAAATAAATGTTAGAGCAAACAATTGACATAACAAAATAATTACTTTTAATTTATGAATTAAATTAATTAATATTTAAGTAATTTTTGTTGCATTAGCATCAGTAATTATAGACATTACATGTTATATATTGAAAAAGAACTAGAGAAATCATAAATTTAGGATTATAGATAGGTACTTAGACTTTATAAATAATTACTTTTGTTCTAGGCTTATTTTGTAATCAAATAAAAAAAAAGAGTATAGAATAAAAAATAACAATGTTCTGTATTCTAGTGCAAATCATATATATAATATAGGTTTCTTAATTATACTATAAAGGTACATGACAAAACATCAAAAGGTTAACTAATTAGTTTTCAGAGAACTGAAGACAACACTAATCTAAGAAGCTAGTGTTCATACTTTTTAGTTACTTGTATTTTAAGATAAATAATCTATATAATGAAAAAAAAAAATTGTTACAATCACATTTTTTACTAATGTTTATACAAATTTATTATTATCGTAGAAAAAAAGTTTTGTAATCAATCCATATTTTGAGTGACCGTCGAGATTTTCTCAATAGCTTTTTGCCCAATCTGGGTATCTAGTATTCATATTTTGTTTTAAATAGATTTAAGTCAGAAATAATTTCAGAACCTAGATACTTATGTAGTTTAATTTTTACAATGTGCAATACAATTGTATATAAACACTTCAAACTTACTTTAATCAGATGTTTGTAAATAGTATTCTTTATATATTCTAGAATTAGGTAACAAATATAATCTCAATCATAAGAATTCTTAAGCATTTAAAAATAATTTGTATTCATATTTTAAACACAATTATTTAGATATATGTGATAATTAATTAAAGAATTCTAATTAATGTAACTTATATTGTATAATTAAATTAATATGAATATTATCAATTATAACTAGAGACATAAAATAACATATTATATAACTATAACATACATACATACATAAATAGAAGATGATTTATTTTTTAATCCAATGTTAATTCTTAAATCATGCATTTATGTATGTTACACATTTCTTTAATTTTAGAATGATTGTCTCAAATAAAATATTTTGTTTTACCCCCCCCCCCGCCATGTTCAAATTTAGAAACATTTATAATACACACCTATCAAACATAATTGACAAGATTTTACAATATTTTTTCTGCATATTTTATATTTAAGACCACATTAACATCTTACACTTCATAAAAGAATATTTAATTTTATTAAAAGTTAGGAATCAATAAACTAAAGATAGAATAAAAATTTAATAGTTAATGAATTTATTTAATAAAATACAAACTATAAAATAGACTGATAAAATATGTCATAAGATAAGACTCGGTACAAACACATTTGTGGATAATAATTTTAAAAAATTTTACATTTCAGTAATAATTTATTTAAATGTTATATTAATAAAATCATATAAGTTAAATATGTATGAAAATATTTGATGTATCTTGCATGTATTTTTTTAAATTAATTGAGTACTTATATATTTTTATCAACATTTATTGGTAACTATGTATTGATATAGTAAGAAAACAAGAATCAGAAAATAAAAAAAAGGCTGAGTTTGAAATAGAATTTTAGAACCTAGGATATTTTTTTTAACTAGATAGAGGTACAATATTTTTTTGTTTTAGTTCATAACCCTTAGGCATTTTATATTATATATTTAACAATTTTGCAATGCAGTAATCCAATTAAAATCCAAATATTTATAGTACTAATAATCCATATTATAGTGCAGTCTCAAATTTTTTATGGCATACAGTTTTAAGCTCAAGTCAAAAGACAGTTGAAATTAAGATACAAGGTAAAAAATTTTCTTCATACTTAATAATTGGAAAACAATTATACATCTTCTGTTTTAAAATCTATGTCAAATTAATTTGGATTTATTTTTTTTTATCTTTAGTTTGTTTTTATGGTGTATTACTTTGGCAGATGACATAGTTTCAGATTCTGACTTTGATGCCTCTAGAAGATTTAAGCAGATATGAGGTTCTGGTATCACAGAAGTGTTCTTAGGTTTTACTGTAATAATTTATATTAATTTAATTAATAAACATATATGTTTGTATTGATATAGTATTAACCTGTTTGTAACTTCTCCAATTCAATTATTTTCTTTTTAAGTCCTATGATTTCTTGTCTCATTTTAAACATAGTAATAGCATTATTTTCTTCTTGAACTAGTTGGAATAACATATTAACTTTTGCTTGATAATATTTTTTTAATTCCATGATTTTTTTTTCAACTGACAAATGGAATTCTTGATAATTGTTGTTTAAAGATACAATAGTATGCCTTTGTTTATCATTTATTGCCTAAAATTGTATTATGTTTATAATTATTAAAAAGAAAAACTAACTTGACTGCATATGAAAAAATACACGTTTGATAATACATAATATACTCACATCAAGTTTGGATATTATTTCATCATTTTCTCGTCCAGATTCCTTTAAATCCACTACTTTGATAAAATAATGTACCAACATTTTTTTCAGTTCATCTGTACTTAATGTTGATAGACACTTCCAAAAAACTTTTGTTTCATTTGAATTCTGTAAATAAATAATATTTATATGCATATTACATAATATTTAAAAAAAAAATACTTTAGTGATCCTATATTATAATAATGCATTATAATTTTTGTATTACCGTTTGAATAAAATTTAATAAATTTGTATTATTATTGCACATATTATTTTTTAATTCAATTAAATAATCTACTGAATCAATTGCTTCATCGTTTTCTAAATATTTTCGAATATCTTCTTTGAATACAATATTTTCCTTGAAAACATAAGTATAATCAGGAAGTTAGTTAATTAAGCTTTTAAATTGACATTTACATAACAATTCAATAAAAAATAATAATATATTAATTAAATTTGCTTTAAACTTCAATTATTAATAGTAATTAAATATTAATTAATATCATTTTTTTTTTCATTTAGTTATGGATTAATTTATTTTTCATGTTAATAAAATAAATAAACTTAAAATTTTATTGAATAAAAATCCTCATAAAACCTTTTGATATTTAGTATTAAACATTCCTTTAGGACGTGAGCTTAAAATTTCATTTCTCATATTTTGTAAGTCCAAAAATTCTTTTTTTAAATTATCATTTCCAATTAAATTTGATGACATGTGGACTCTACTTTTTTCTATGCTTGATAAAACCTAAAATTGCATAAAATATATAAAATATTTTTAAATTAATTACATAAACCTATAAAACAAGTTATTTTACTTACACCCAAACTAGATAAATTATTTTTCAATTGATTAATTCTCTTTTCATTTTGTTTTAATAATAATGAAACTTCTTGTTTATTTTTTATTTGGTTATTTAATTGATCATTAAATATTTTTAAGCGATCATTAGAAGTTTGTAAAGAAATTTGATATTGCAGCAATCTAAAATAAAATATTAATTAATATTTGTTGAGAACAATTTACAATTTATATACAAAAATACTTCTCTGCACTATCACTAGCTATTTTTATAATATCATCCATTTTTTTAATTTTATCTTCATATCGTAATAGCCTATTATTTGTTTGCTCTCCGTAATCAATATCTTTACTAGTTTCATTACCATAATTTGATTTTGTCATCTTATTTGACTTTTTTAATTGGCTTAAAATTTTAATATATTTTTTGTTTATTTTATTGTACTCTTTTTGAACCTTTTTTTTTGCATTACATCTGATTTCTGTAAAGCTGGCAATTTCGCTAATAAAATTTTTCTAAAATAAATTAAATTTTAGTAAATTATATAATTATACATTATAAAAATTAATATTTTATCATATTATAAAAATGATTACCTTTATTGATATAATATCTTCTAAGTGTTTAATATTTTTTTTTAATCCATCCTCGTTAATAGTAATTATACTCAATTCTTTTCTTTTTAAATTTACTTCTGTTGTTAATTTTTTTAATTCTTCTCGTAGCTTATAAACATAATCTAAACTATTGTTACTATTAATACAATCTACTAAAATTTGTTGGCTAGAATTAAATTCAGAATCTAAAAATTATAAAAATTAATTAAAATCAATTAAAATGTATCTAACAATTAACTTTTTAATGAACAATGATGTTTATATATGTTTCATAAATTGTTGGCATACGGCGCATTGACAAATATATATATATATATATATATACTTTATTACTTCAACATTTTAATTTTTTTCAATATTTTGCTTCTCCGAAAATTATGTTAAATAAAACGTTTATATTTTAATAAAATTGTAAATTAAAAAGTTTAAGACCCATGTTATATCATTGTTTTAATAAAACAATAATAGTGTAAAATTACAAATTATATAATAGAAGAAAGTGTGCAGAAACAGAATGGGTTATCTTTGTGTTATTAAGAAACTCTCGATTGGCCAAGTATTAATAATGAAACCATGGTCGCAGTCCTCATAGCAACAATGGATAGGTTTCTTAAATATTTTTCTCAGAGTGAGCATTATAAAGCAACATAGCAAAAGCCAATATTAATAATAAATACTTTTTATAAGTGTAATAAAAACTGAAAGTTAACAAAGAACTTTTGTAAATTATAGTATATATTATGTAATAATTTTCATTGTACACAAGAAAACAATGATTTAAATTAGAAAATACATTAATATAATATAATAATTAATAATTAATTTTACATTTAGGGCTTTAAAGCCTGTATTTAATTATATTCAAAAAAAGTAAGTTAGGTAATGCATTTCATAAATATAATATTAGTTTAGGAAAAAAGATTTAAATTTGAATACTATAATAATTATTGCCTAATATTATGATAAATATAGTAAAATTGTGGCCTATTATTATAACCTAGTGCTATCGCTTGTATATATTTCAGGCTGGTCTGAAACCCTAATTTATCCTTAAACATAAATAATTACTTTAGTTAAAGAAAGAACAAATAGATATCTAATAGATAAATTTTTAATTTAAATTAATTATTTTAAACTTACAAGCAACAAAATTATAAGTAATTTCTATTAATTAATGATATAAACATGTACCTATTCATAAATCTATTATCTAATTATCATAAAGACTAGTGTAGTATTATACTATTATTATTATTATTATTATTATAACTCAGTTTAATGATTCGCATAAACTTATGAATAAACATAAACAATATATATATATGTATAAAGGTTCATGAATTAAGCATAAAATAAAAAGATAATCAATAATGTATTCTATGTTGTAAGAAAATAAGTACTGAATATTGTTATTAATGAAGGTACTTGAAATGCATTTATAAATTAAAGATTTTTCTTTTACTTAAGTTACATAACCAATATATTTATGCTATTTAGTTAAAATATTTTGAATAACACTCACCATCAATATTATGATTCAATTCGTCAGGTAACTGAGTGATACTTGTTCTAATAACATAATCAAACCGAAAATTTATATACTTGTTATACGTGTTAAGTACACTTATTAACTTTTGATCAAATTTTATTTCATTTATGACAATGTTGATGTCTACACCCGGTTTTACTCTACCAAACGGATTTCGAAATGGTAACGGTTTTAGATTTTTGATGAGTAGGTCTGAGGTTGAATTCATTGTAAATTTTTGAATAATCGTTCAGAATTTTTGACACCATATAAATACGTATTAAAAATGGTAGTATTATTAATAGAAGTAGTAGTAGTAGTAATAACTAGTAATAGTTTAAACACAAAACATCATTAAGTGTATAAACAAAATACTAAAATGATTATTACAACAATGTAAACAATAATATTATTATATAAGAAATTAGCGTAAAGGTATAATCATTAATCATAAATGCTTATCACGGTGATTTCCCGTTATCGTTAACAGCAATCAGAAACGTCCGTTAATCTGCTATTCACTACCGTCTTTCCGTTTACGTTTGTCGGCACCGCCGCGCAAATTATTACGCATAATATAATATATTATTATAATGAATCGTTGTGAGTTGTGATCACTGTCTGGTCGAATTTTAATCCGTCATCACTCATCAATATCAAGAAAAAATACGTACGTGATTAAATACAGCTGCAATCGCGTTTTTTTCTTACAATCGAACTCGCATAATATAACATAATTTATAGGTGTCTACCGTCTGGCGTCTGCGGTTTACCGCCTGCGGTTCGGGGATCACCCATACAGGACACGTGCGGGTTGTCTAGACCAGGGGTGGCCAAACCTTAACTGACAGAGTTTGGGTTATGTGATAAATAATAATAATATTTGTTATTACAAATTTGAAATTACGACCGAAAATAGTTAAATAACTGCACAAATCTTTCACCGATAATTAAAAAAAAAAAAAATAAAGAGCCAAAATACTAAAGACCATTGTAATGGATGTATTAAATTATACAAATTGTAAATCAATGAATAATCATTACGTACGAAAAACGATTCTGAATAAAGATGGTCCATCAGTGCATATTTCTAAGGGTAGGTATTTTATTTTATATTTTTTATTGCTTATGTAGGTAGTTAATGAAGGTATTATTTTGTATATTGACATATATTTATTTTTACAAATATAATCTAAGAGTACCTGACGGCTGACATGCTTACACTTGTATTTTACATCATAAAAAAAAAATGTTTTTAAATAATTAAGAGTGTAATGTAATATAAATACAGGTATTAGAATATAATATCGAAAATATACATGCAAAGGCACAAATTTTTATCATAATATTTGAAGTTAACATTTCGACAAAATTGCATATATAAACAAAAAAAAACTATTCCCCCTCTAACGTCTTTACGAGTTAAGTTATTTTATTTTAATAGAAAAATATTAATTAAAGGGACTTGGCTCTTATTGCCAATACATACACTGAATGAAAAATACCAGTAATTTTGACAAAAATATAGATTACATTAATAATGTCATTGTTAATATTGAATCAACAAAATGCTTGCTTATTGATACTATGATAAAATATTTGTTTAAAATAAAAATCAACTAATTATTTGATTTAATAATATTTTGTTTAGTTAAACTTACATATTTTATCGAAATTTTGTTAAACTAACTTTGAATTTTGTTAATTTTATCAAATACATTATTAATTTAACGTATATATTATATTACTGAATTTATAAAAATAAAATGATTTTAACAAAATGGTTATTATTGAATGTAACTAAAATATACTTAATAGTTAATTTAATAATAACGATAATGATTTAATAATTTATTGATGACAAAAATATCAAATAATTAATAACATTTAAATAAATAATTAAATAATTGAAATAAAAATGTAAAAAAGGTGAACGCGATGTTATTTTAAGAGCCGCCCGAACTTCCGCTAAAGCGGAATTCGTTCATGCTATCGTCTGCTTGCCTAACTCTGGGAATTGACTACCGTTTGAATTTAAAAGTGGTGCCGAATCTCGAACATTTAATCCGTTTTAGAGTAGCAACGAATATTACATTAAACGTTGTTTGATCAATGTAAATTTTACAATTCATAATATGTTATGAAACCTAAAAAAAATTAAATTAAATTGCATTTTGTCGATTAGTGTGCTTCTGATGTATTTATCTACATTATTTGTATATATCTTCATGATATATAAGTTCATCACATATATTACATGTATATACCTATATATATAATATATATGTATAATATCATACCTCACTTGATCAATATAATTTCACATTTTAATCAAAATACATAATAGCAAGGTTTCATAATGCATTTTGTATTCATACATAGTATATTAAATTTATTTATTGTGTTTAATAATTATTAATTAGGTATTTATTTGATAATATAAAACTGTATGATTAATTAAATCTACACAAAAATTGATATCCTGTAGAATTATACTTAATTATTTAATATAATATGTGATACTGTAGACTACTAGACTATATAAATCATACTCTAACTCATTTTTTTTATTTATATTTAATAATATTATGTTTAATTTATTGTTAATAATAAATATTTGTTTGGTTAATTCACTAAATATATTTTGTAATTTGTACAAAATAATATTTGATTAAATTAATTAAATTTATTGTATAAAATTAACAAAAACCAATGTTGATTTAAAAATGCTTTTTAATAAATTAAATAAACTGTCTATTAATCAGTGGCGGCGCGTTAGGGTAGACAATGAGACATAGTCTACCCAAAAATCCCAAAAATATAAAACAATTTAATTAAAAAAATTAGTTATTTATTATATGATACTATACCTACTATATAAGTATTTTATTTGTTCATAATTTTATAAATAAAATGTTATTTACACTGATTCGTCTCTACAATGTCTGTGTGAGTAACGACTAACGAGTATGACTAAATAATAAATATATATAGTATAATTTTATTTATATCTTATCAATAATTATGTAATCGCTCCGTTGTCGCCGTCAAATCGGTCGAGACATATTGAATTGTGTCTCACTATTGATGACGAGGGCTTATGACATGGTAAACGGGGACGTAGTGGGGTATTACCAAAATTATATGCATGGACGAGACATGTCTCAACGTAATATTTTAGTAATTTAATTGCACATTTGCATTCCGATTGTGGTTAATGGCACACGTTTAATGTTTATCATTTTTTCTTAATGAAGTGATATACATTTAAAACTTAATATGTCAGATATTATTGATATTATTTTAAATAAAGGTCTTGGTTCTTTTTCGCAACAAAACAAAATCGGCGAATTAATTTAAATTATATTCAAATATAGTTATTTTATGTAATTTACTTTTTTTTATGATGATCTAATTTTTAAATAAATTTTATATAACACCATATTATCTTTGGTTGTCTTGTTGTCTACCCTACGAAATTGTTCACGCGCCGCCACTGCTATTAATTCAATTTATTTCTTTTTTAAATTAATGTAAGTGTATATAATTAATTTTACTGATAGTAATTGTTGATTTTACCTATAAACTTTCTTAATTCAATAATATATTTTTCAAATTGAAATAATAATTGTTGTTTTAACATATTACCATTTATTAATAAATGAAAATTAAGCATTATTGAATTTACAAATGAGTTTTTGTTCAGTGTACCTATTAATTACTATTATTTTATATATACAATTAACTATTAAAAATATTTAGAATAACTAGGTTAGGTATTTTTACCTTGGTTAATATTGACTTATAAGTTATAAATTAATAATTTATTAGCATTATAGAGGTAAGTAGGTACTTAAGTTTAGGCATATTAGGTTTGTATAGCTTTTTATATTATTATCTTATATCATTTTCCTTCATATGAACTTTTTCGGTTATTACAGTTATTAAAAAAATTAATTGACTACGTATTTCGATCAAAGGTAGCTTAGGTACCTACTATAATTTATAATATAATATTATTACATGAACAGGACTGCTTGATTTATATCTTATATAAAGTTAGTCTAGTAGGACTAACAAGTTCCTATTCTAGTCCATGTCCTAATAGGCTTACAAGATATTATAACATTGATGATTTGAAAATAATATTAAATTAGGTAGGTAAAATTTGATGCATAACTAGGAAAAATATATCTAATTATAAATATTTATTATAAGAAAATAAGTGCCTAGAAACTAAACTAAATAAATAACCATCCATTTCATATTTTATGCAAAACCATTAAGTGTACAATTAGTATCCGTTGTTAGTGTATAAAAAATTTAATAATTCAGAAATTACTTTCAGATCTCAAAAATAATACACTTGCAACCGGGAGCTGACTAACACTCTTCAATTTTATTATGGGTTGGTACTTTTCATTTATTTACGGTAAAATTTACAAAATTATTTATTAAAGAGACATTTTAATGACTGATATTTATTGCTGAAGTTCAATAAATTAAAATAAAAAGTTAACTATGCTCTTTTTATTTTTAATTATTAATTGAACTTAATTTTAACTCCTTCCTAATATTACAAACATATTTTAGGGCAGTCAGTAAGTACATTCTCTAGATTTCCTATTACGGTGATTTGTTCTATTGCTTCTTTTAAAATACTGGCCAATGCGTCAATTGGTTTTTGCATGATCGAAGACATCTAATAATAAAAATAAAGTTAAATAAAAATTCGGAATTTATCAAAAACAACCATGTAAGTTATAGTATTTACAAGATTTAATTGATCGTTTTCAAAACAAGAATATGCCTCAATTTTAGATATTTGGTTTTGAAGTTTATCGATGGTATTAAAGTATTCTTCAGCTGGTGCTTTTAAAATACGACGTAAATCACTTATTTTTAACTTTGTTTCGGATTTTATCTTGGTTAGCATAGATTTTTGTTGATATTTATATGTTTTTATCTCATCACAGCAACGAAGATTTTCCGCTAAAATATTTTCCAATTTTACTTGTTTGATCCTATTAAATAGGTAATTTATAAATTTATATATTATTAGATATAGTAATTATATATAATTCTAGGTGCGTTAAAATAATTTCACTATTTTTTTTTTTTATGATAAGTATAACTAATACGAGCAATGTTACAAAATAATCTTAAAAGAAACAATGAATTTTAATTTCATCTGAGGTTGATGTCTCTTAAATAATATTTATAATATTTTTACGTATAAATAAACTAAAAATAATAAAATTATTATTTGCTATTTATTCGCATACTTCAGACGTTTATTTTTAGACTTCAATAATTGATTTGAATTGTCAAGAGAGTCGTTACAAGAATCATTGTTCTATAATATATATATAAACAATATAATAACAATTATAATTTAGTTTAAATTAATTATACAAATGCCTTTACAATATTTTTTAGTTTTTTACTGAGAAACTCAATATTTTTTTCAATTGAAGTGCTTAATTCTTTTTCAAAAATCATTTGTTTTTGAACTGCTTGTAACGCAGTAGGTAAAAATTCTACTTGACTTAACCGTTTTTTGAAATATTCCTATAAAAAAATAGGTTAAAATTTAGATTTCACTAAAAAAATTAATTGAAAAATTGAAGAGTTAAACTGATATATTTTATAAATACAAAATCAATATCTTTTGGTAGGTACTACTAACTTTGACTCGATTGAATTCAGATTTGAATTCTGCCGTCAGCTTCGTCTTTTCTTGGTACAGGTTATTAGATCGGACTATTTGATACTCTTTTTCTCGAAGACCATCCATATACTAAGAAACAATATTAACTTAATAAGATCTCATTCGTTTGGTTATTTTATTTAAAACTCAAACCGATTCATTTGCAGTGTTTAACTCGTTAATTTGATGTTTGGCTTCCGATTTCAAACCCTCCAAGCGGTCACTGACCATTTTAAATTCCTTTCGCACATTTTCCACATTACCCTGAGTGTTCTATATTAATTTTTATATTTTTATTAAAAATATCAATAAGTTTAACGATAATTAAACATTAATCTACCATTTCTATCTGTGTTAATGTCGTGACTGCACTATGAAATTCTTCTTGTGTTTTTGTTAACTGTGCATTATTGTTGTTCATTTCTTTTGTTTTAATGTCTAGTTGTACCCGATACTTAGATATTTCTAATATAATTTTACTTTTAACAAATAAAAAAAAAAAATCGTTTTTAACATACAGTTTATTATGATATTATGTTAATAAAGAACAATTAAGTTAAACACAATTTACTCAAATGTATCTTTCATTGTGTTATATTTTTCACATAGTTCTTCGCTTAACTTTTTATTTATATTATCTTCATTATTAGACTCCTAAAAGTTATAATTAGCTATAATTTTTAAAGATAATATTTTAATTAGATATCTAATTAAATGTACACATACAAAACAATCAGATTTGGTTCTATTATTATTTTCAGCTGAATTTAGTTGATTACGGTTTTTTTTTAAGCCATTTAATACTGTTTTTAATTTCAAAATTTCTCTGGTCATAACATTCAGTTTAAATTCCTCAACGAAAAATAAATAAACACAATATTATTTATTTTACTTATGTTAATTGGCGATGTAGAAGTACCATATAAAATTTATTTTATACCATTTCCTTTTTCCCGGGAAATATTATCTCACCAGCTTTTGTTCGATTAAAAGGATTCTATTAAAAATAAACATATAATAATTAATATTCACGTGTATTATGTTGAATAAGACTAAAAGTGTAGAAAACTTTTTGACAAAATGTAAACTTACCAGTTTTTGTAACAATTTTGTCATTTCCAACCCTCTATGAATCTATAAATTAAAAATATTTTTTTAAGTATAAGTTATTATATTTGGACAGTTTTTAATTAATACAAACGTCTTCGTCCAATTTTAATTTGATTTTTGAGTTCTGGTGTTTTAATAACGATATTTCTAATCTTAGATCTTTTAAAGTGTTCTCAATTGTTTCATTTTTTATATCCACTTTTATTTCATTCTTGCATTTATCGCTCATTATAACTTTTTAATAAATATATTTTTATAGAATAAAATTAACTAATAATTTTTTATAATTAACATATGATATCAATCACCACGGGAATCATATTACATGTAGACATATTTATTTTGTTGGTTTAAAATTGTAATTATTATTTTTGGCCAATAAGGTAAATTTACAGTCATTTAAATTTATTTCAAAATTTTTTATTAAAATTATTTATGGTGCTTTTTAATATAATTATTGAAGAAAAGATCCAGTATTATGACTTTTGGATACCAATATTGTTAGTACAAAGATTTTCTGACAATTTTTGGAAGAATTGCATTATTGATATTTAAAAGTTTAAATTAGTAGGTTTGTGTATCAAAGTCTTATCTCTATTTAATTATTATTTATTTTAAATTCTGAGTGAAGTGATGGGCAATGAATGTATTATAAAATATAGTTTTAAAATGGGTTTCGTGATTATTTTTATTTTTATTTTTATGATCAATTACAATTGAATGAAAAATAAATTAATGTGATACGCTGTTATATATAGTAGATACCTTCTATAAAATAAAACGAAAATAACTTGTTTCATGGAAGTTCTATTGAAGGCACTTCTACATGACTACATATAAGTGAAACAATTTGCTTAAAATATTGTATTAAAAATATTAAATAAGCACTTGAGCAAGATTTTTATTTTATGAAGTTTTAAGATTATATTTTAATAAAATTCGTGGATATCATGAGAATTAAAATTAATAGATTAAGTTTAAAAAATGAATACAAGGTTTTTCAAAACTTTTTTTTGCAAAAATTATAGTATCTTGATAATAATTCTGTACAATTTTTTTTTATGAGCATCTTAAATTTTGACATATTTGGATATTTAAACAAAAAATAATGATATTGGTTGATTTTTTGTCACCTATTTAAAAACATTATTGTCAGGGAGTAAAAATTATTATCATTAAGACCATAAACATATTTCTTGTTGAAAATTTTGGGCAATATTTAAATAAACACAAAATATTTTCCCAAAAAATTATAAATCTACTATCTTTGTCAATGTTTGATTTTTAAATTAAATTATCTTCAAATTGTATTAGTACATACCTACAATACGAGTATGTATATTATAAGACAATAATAGCAATGATAAATTTAAGCAGTGAAAACATTGAAAAGTGGTCAGTGATATATTTGTAAAATAGATACCTAATACCTACTATTAATAAATGAAAATATGTATAAACTATGAATGAAATGAATGCTTTCTACCTTTAATAATTATTAATTATTATTGCAATAAGATTTTGGTATTACATTTTAAGAAAATATCCAAACTTTTGTAATATGAAAATCGCTTTTCATTTTTAGTATTGTAAGTTAATTTTAAATAATCAATACCTAATATAAATATATAATGTAGTTATTGTTATAATATATCTCATAACGTTTTAGATGTTAACTTATTAAAATTCTTTGATATTACATTAAATTATATAAAACTTGTGTAAATTAGTTTGTCTTCATATATTTATTCTAATACATGGTACACTATAAATGGTGTACACTATTTATGGGGCACCTACACCAATTTGCACCGGGGCACACAAGTATCTATCTACGGCACTGCTCCCAATACTTGTTGAGTAAGTTAAAAATATGTGTATATTTTATGCCAAAGTAGTATGATTTTTATACTTTTTGGGAATTTAGAGACCAAATTGAAATATAATATGTTCCCTTACATAGTAAAAATAAAACATTAAGTTGTTCAGAATCAAGTACACCATATATTGAAAATAGGTATTATTTAGATCTTGATAGTAAAATTTATAAAATTCCAAAAATTTTAGTATATATTATTATTATATTATATTTAACAGTCCAAATATAATTACTAGTACCCTTTTATCCAATGTGAATGACCACGGTGAAAATACAAATGATTCATTAATAAATACACCACACTGTGCAAGAAGGTAATTTAAAAATTTATATTAGTAATGTAGCAAATGAAAACTTTTAAATTAATTTATTATTAATTTTGTACAGGTTAATTTAGCGACCATCTAATGTTGCTAGTTTGACTAATGAAAACTTTTCAACACCTAGGAGAGCTAAATTAAATTTAAATTTAATTAAAAACTAATTAGTTCTCAAAGATAAAAAGATTAAATATTTAACAGAGTGTAATCGAAGATTATTAAAAAAAGTAAAACATCTTAAGGAAATGATAGTGGTTCTAGAAAAACAAAATATGTTATCTGAACAAGCATCACTAATTCTTAAGGTAACTAGGTTAAATTATATATTTAATACCACCTTTCACCAATAAATTATAATTTATAATATGCCTAAATTAATTATTATTTATTTAGTCTTGCCAATCTACAGTATTAAGAGAACTTATGATAAAAAACAAAAAAAGAAAATTTACTGCTGAGCTTAGACAATTTTCTGTAACACTACAATTTTATTCAGCTAGGGCATATGATTTTGTACGTAGCACATTCAAAAATGTCTTGTCTCATCCTAAAAGTATTAGTCGGTGGTACAAAGTAGTTAATGGCAAACCAGGTTTTAGTCATGAAGCATTACATGCAATTTCCTTAAAAGCTGCCAATGAAAAAGTTGCCATCAATCTAACAGTAGATGAAATGGCAATTAAAAAAAATCTCTCTTGGAGTGAGTGGAGTGGATTTGTAAATATGGGGACTGAAATAGGGTATGATGGAGATGAGCGAGACAGGCCTCTAGCTACTAATATCCTTGTTTTTATGGCTGTTGCCATTAACAGTCATTGGAAAATCCCTGTAGGATATTTTGCAATTAATGGATTAAATGGAGAAGGAAGAGCTAATTTGTTGACAAAATGCATTATTTTATTACACAAAACAAATTCTCATTTACATTCTATTACACATGATGGAATAAATATAAATAAAACAATGTGCACTAAATTAGGAGTCAATTTTTCTCCAAAAAACATGAAGGCTTATATTGACCACCCTATTACACAACAACCAATTTATTTAATATGGGATGCGGCACATATGATGAAATTGGTTCGCAACTGTTTTGGAGAAAAATAAAAAATATATAATAATAAAGGAGAATGTATAGATTGGAATTTTATAAGAATGCTTCATGAAAAACAAAAGGATCAAGGTTTACATTTAGCTACAAAATTGACAAATAGACATATACATTACCAGAATGAAAAAATGAGGGTTAAGTTAGCGGTGCAAGTATTAAGTTAAAGTATGAGTTCAACTTTGAAATACCTCTTTAATACTAATCCTGAATATAATAATGCTCTTGCAACAGCTGAATTTTGCCAATATTTCAACAGAGCTTTTGATATATTGAATAGCCGAAGTAAATTTAACAAAGCTCCTTATGGTAAACCTATACGTTTAGAAACATTAGAGAAATATGAACAGTTCACAGAACAATTTAAAGGATATGTAATGAGTTTGACACTTAAAGAAATCACTAAAAAGCAAGGTTATGCATTATCCAAGGAAATTAATATAGTAAATCATTCTAGAAATACAGGTTTTGTTGGATTAATATTAGACTTGGAAAACTGCATACAAATTTATAGAACTTTAAATGATAAGTAATTATTAAATCATGGTTATATGCTTACTTATAAATATTAGCAGGACCATCTAGAAACATTTTTTAGTGCAGCTCGAGGAAGAAGTGAATTTAACAACAATCTAAGTTGTTTTCAATTTGAACATGTTTATAAACGTTTACTTGTAAATAACCAAATAATAGCATCATATTTTGGGAACTGTGGTATTTTAGATGCTACCACTATTTTACCACTGGAGTTCAACGCTACGGATAACATAACTCAAGGTTCAAGCAAAGAATTAACTGATCATGATTACATTGAAAGTTTAGTAAGTCTCAGCAACTATGTAGAAGATGTTGTTGAGTACATAGCTGGCTTTATTGTAAAAAAAGTAAAACTGCGAATTGATTGTTCATTTTGTAAAAACATACTAATTCAAAAAAATCCAAATTGTATTATAAAATTTTTGCAGTTCAAACAATGAGATGGTTGTAATTTAATTAATCCAAGTAATGATATACTTATATGTAAATATGCTGAAGCTTTCCTAAAATAATACTAAACTGAATTATTTAATAAAGATAATATTATATTATTTCTAAAAACTAAAATAAAGCAAGATATTTATAGTATCTTTTTATTTTTGTACATGGATGTTTTTCAGAATATTGAAGATCATACATCTAATCAATGTGTATTCAATAATCATAGAGAGCAATTAAATTAATCTAATTATACATTTTTTGAAAGTTTGTCTTAAGACACATTGGAACCAGGATAAACGATGATGTATTCAAATCTTCATTCAGGCAAAAATTTACAAAATTAGTTACACACATGAATCAATAAATTAATTAACTATAACTGAAAATTTAATATTTATTATGATCCAATAAACTAAAAGTCATATAATTATTTTATTGCTTTTGTATGTTTTTTAGATTTGTCAATGGAACATTTATAATTTTAAAACAAACTACAAAAAAAAAAATTGAAATACTAATATAGACTAATAAGACTAGTCAAACAGATTTTATTTAACAGTTTATTATATTTTATATTTTAAAAACAATTAACGAGTTGAAGTTTCAACATGAAACAATTAAAACGTTATATTTTAAAATATTAATTATACTATCATTATTCATTAGTATCATGACAAATAATTATCTTATCACTAAGAAAATTATAAGCAAACACTTTAATTGGCTGTCCTCGGGACAGCTTCATTTCTCTCACTATTATGATAAAACTAAAGGTGTCTCTCTTAATCCGTTTAGCACGACCACGCTTCCCAGTCCTCGGGGCAAATGTTCTGTCTATTTGTATAGAATATACAAATTATGATATTAAATTTTCATTTTTACAATTTTATTCGGATTCTTTGTCTTTATAAAAATATTTCTTGGTTATGTATCTTTACTTATTAAAATTTTCAAAGATATATTTTGTAATAACCCAAAACAACTACTATTTTGTTTTACCTGTATTATTTCTTTATTTACCAAAACTTAGATCTCCTTTTTTTTTTTGATGTGGAGATTTGTCATTGTAATACAATTTAATTTTTAATTTTGTTCAAAATATCTTTAAGTATTATTTTATAAAGATATGTAAATTGTATTACATTTATCCCAAACAAATTGTATTAAAATGTAGTTTATTTTCAATTTATTTTTTAGGTTAAGTTCCAACTAGTACTACCTACATAATCTAAAATTGAACTATGCTTAACTTCACAAGTACGAGAATACTAATAATTATTTAAACATGTGTATTACTAACTCTACAAACACATTTAATAAAAAATATTACGATTAATAAACAATCTGTAGTTTTTTAATATTGTTTTACTTTGAATTACATACACTTAGCAATTGTACATTTAATTATTAATTCTTTATCAAACATACTATAATGGTATCATGACTTTTTCTTGATTATCATGATTATAAATTTCAAATCAACCTCAATTGTTTAATTCAAAAAACTTGGGTTATTATTTTATTAAAACACGTGATAAAATAATTCAAATGAATTAATAAACAGTACTTTAATATTTTCAATTTCGATTTTCATCAAGTTAAAAGAAAACTACATGGTATTAAATTTAGAAATTAAAATTTTTAAGTTAATATAAAATAAAAGTTATATAAACAAGCTTATTCCAATAAGAATTCTATTCTATTGGTCTTTCAGAAGATAAATTTAAAGATTTAAAATAAAATAAATAATTCTGCACGATTTTGCTTAGATATTATTAAAATACAGTTTGTAAGTGTAAAAATAATTATAAAGAGAATTCTAGCTTGATAATATTAAACAAAAACTAAAAGTAATAAAATAAAATATATGATTTTAAATAATCTCTAGTGTTCTGTCTAAAATAAAAGATAAAGTATGGTGAAAAAATGCTTTTATTTATTAAAATAAAACAAGTATTGAATGTTTAGACTTGATATTTGAATAAATAAATACTAACTAAATAAACTAAAGTTAAAATATTTTTGGCTATTTTTTATAATATTTTACTATTACATTATAATATAAGCAAATCAATTATGAAAAATTGCAAAATCAATAAGTTATTTATTACATAGACTGAAATGTAAATAAATTCTAAAAGAACACTATTATTAAGTTGTATCGCTAAAATAAAAAAAAATGACATTTAATGAAAGTATTTAGTTACTAACATTTAAATGTTTAATGATTGATGAACTAATAATTTTATCTCAAGACATACCTGCTACATAAAATAATTGAAGATATTTACATTAGAATTTGATATAAAATAAGTCTCTTTTTGAACACTTGTCATCCTTATCTATATTATATTAGTTGATTTTCACCAGCATTAGAATTCCATTTAACTTTGTCTTCATAAAACTTGATAACAATTTGTGGGTACAATATATTAGCCACTTTAGCTGAGATTAATTCAGCTTCATCAATTCCTTTCCACTTCATTAAAAACATCAACTGGCCACTAGCATTAGTTGCACCAATAACTTTTTCTGCTTCTCTCTCTTCATCGGGAGCATAAGAATCGGGAATATCATTTTCTCTTATTTCTGACAAACTGTTGTCTCCGTTATTAACTGCATCGTTATCATTATCATTATCTTCTGTCTTGTCGGATTCATCTGACTTTTTCAATTCACCTGACTTGTCGGATTCATCTGGCTTGTTCAATTCATCTAACTTGTCGGATTCATCTGGCTTGTTCAATTCATCTAACTTGTCGGA
>NW_020271059.1:366408-397656 GCF_002803265.2 Melanaphis sacchari | reverse complement strand
CATCTGGCTTGTTCAATTCATCTGACTTGTCGGATTCATCTGGCTTGTTCAATTCATCTGACTTGTCGGATTCATCTGGCTTATCAACTATACTAATCTTTTTCTTCTTTAATGGAGATACCTTTCCATGTTCTTTAGTTAGATCAGCATCTGACAATGCACAACTTGTAGCCACTGAATCAGATAATGCTCGTTTAAGGTTACGCTTTGGTTGTTCCTTTTCTTTATGTTCTTCTAATATTCCTTCAAATTCTTGAATTAATCCTTCACAATCAAGATTTTCTTCAGGTTCCCAAGTATTATCTGCATCAGTGTAACCATTCCACTTCAGAAAATATTCCACCTTGCCATTTCTCGTACGCTTATCTATAATTTTTTCAACAGAATATTCTACTACTTGTTTTTCAGCTGCAGAACTAGAATCTGAGTGTTTTTCATTTTCTTTTAATCTGGAATAAAAATACATTAATATGTTAGTAATAATACATAAAAATAGACTTATCAATATTTTATATATGTTTACTGCAGTAACACCAATAAGTGTTTGTTTTATTTTTTTTTATACATGTAACCTCTATAAACACATTATTTTATACAAGTGTTGTAATCATACATACATTTTTTCATTTTAAAATAAAAACAGTTAACAAAAAAAAAAACTTCAATACACAAGTGGAAAAATATTAACCACAGCAAACATTGCTAAATGAATACACATTTTTTTAAAAAAATATTCTTAATATTTTAAAATAAGAAAATTAGCTTATGGTACAACTTATATAATAGATTAAATATTATGCTTTTATTGATTACACCATTTTAATTATCAATATTTAAAATTTACATGAAAAGAAAGAATTAAAATTATGAATAATTTCCATTCTACAGAACTTCCTAACATTATGTAGTGTATAAAAAGATGGAATCACCACACTAACTTAATGGAGAAACATGAAAACAAATATGTACGTAAATGTGTAATAGGTAATCTCTGCACACTGTACACTAGCTGTTACTCACGTAGGATCCATCTTGAAGACTTGCGAATAAAGCTACTGGAAATCAGTGTGTAGCGTCAAGATATTTCAACCAAACCAGAGGGCGGAATCAGAGAAAAATGAATGCTGAATTTAATACCCGGATAACGATGACTGACGGCAATGCGGACAATGTGGTATTTAACTGTTAGTCGTCTGAAAATATCAGAAAAAATTCTAACGAAAAGCAACTGAAACTTACTAGTTACCTTAGACCTTACACGAATAAACAATAAACAACAACCACATTTTTCCCCTTTGAGGTGATGCGGTCAAGAGGGGTTGAGTTGCAGTAAGGCCCATTCTTTGGAACAAAATTATTTATTTTTTTTAATTTCCACACAATAACAATCGTGATAATATTGGCGCGCAATAACAATACATTTTTGACCTATGTTACTTGACTAAAATATCAATGAATATAAACTTATAATAAAGCACTCAAAAATAATTTTTAATCTTTTTAAAAAATATAAGAATTAAGCGACAAAAAATAAAACAACAGCCATCATGTATGTAAGAAATAACAGCAAACATACAATATTTGTACAATATTGTTTGATATAGATTTTTATTGTGCGTTGCTAGTGCGCATGTGCGGTGTGCTTCGGTGCTTCGTGAAACATGGGTAACTACTATATATTTCGTTTATGAGTATTGGGTATATTGTATAAACAGTTCGGAATTATTGTATTCGCAAGAATACGT
The DNA here is from genome assembly GCF_002803265.2 of Melanaphis sacchari. NCBI lineage: Eukaryota > Metazoa > Arthropoda > Insecta > Hemiptera > Aphididae > Melanaphis > Melanaphis sacchari. Next base: position 395,911 of record NW_020271059.1, on the reverse strand, counting down.
GTTAGTAACGATATACTTTCGCATGTAAAGCTAAATAATTTTTTTTTTTTTCTATCCCAAATGAGAACGCACCAGGCGGCGGACGAAAACTGATCAAAACTCGCGCACATCCTCCCCCTTCCAACAGCTTCAGCCACCATTGACTAATCAGAAAACAATCAATAATTTTGTGGCGGGGCCACTACTAATAACGCTGTGCGACGCTGTTACATTTTTCTCTTTCGAATAGATGTGATTTTAAAGACAATTATGCCTTGAAAATCATTCTAAAGTAATTGTTCACAAGATTAACCATTTGAATGATAATAATAAAAAACTAATATTTCATTATGAAGTATGCATTATAATATGCAGGGTTGGAATGTGCTTTTAACAAGTGATTTTGTTAAATAAGTTTTTTACATAACGTTTAAAATGTATAAAAAAAAATATGTAAAATTATACCTATTATAATGTTTTCATAAAATATAGGTATATTTTGTTTGTAGATCACGGTATATAAAGTACAAACTTAATGTAAATACAGTAGAGCATCGATAGTCCGGACAAATTTAGACCGAGCATCGTTCGGATTACCGAAGGGTTTTCAAAATTACCTACTCAAATGACAAAGATTTTTATTTTTAATTCCATCACCTTTTTATTTATTACGCTTTAAATTACAAAAACAATAAATAACTTGACACAATGAATTACAAAAAAAAAAAAAAAATAAATAATGTTATAATAATAAAACTTAAGTTTAATTATCAGCAATTTTTTCTGAAGAATTTCGAACAAGCTACAAATGTACATTTTTTACGAACAAATAGACTTATGCCGGCTGGATTACCGCGTTCGCCGGATTATCGGGGGTCCGGACTATCGAGGCTCAGCTATGATATAAGAATGATGTTATTATTTTATAATGTAACAATACATTAGGTACAGTCTTACACTTGAAACAAAATAATTTTTATAAATTATCTAAAACATTACATAAAACAACATTTTAAACGAATAAAAATATTTGTTTTGTATTATTTAAGAAAATCGTATTTTTTAACCCTACATTTACATGTAAAAAATAAATCACAACTGTCCAACACACAAAACTCAATGATTTTAATCTATCATCATCTATACTGAATCTTAAATAGTTATTAATGTGTTTTAATGTAGAAAAGATAGATAACTTATTATTATTTCATTGGATAGATACAAAGCAGGTAATCAAAGTGGCTTCACATGGAGTCAGTTTCAAATAATATATTGATTATCTTAACCCTTAATATATACAAAATATAAATATAAAGTATATTATTATTTACTATTATATCCTATAAGTACACAATAAAAATTTAAGATTCATTTTAAAATATGCTATTACATAAACCATATATTCAAACTCTATAAAGTTATAATTTGGAGTTCACAACTGACTTCAATGGTTATTCGTTTATATAAACCACTATATTTTTTAAATTGTAGGCAAAAATAAAGTTAACACTAACTTGTTAATAAAAATATAAATTTACTGAAAAGTTCTAGGGGGGGGGGGGGGCTGAAGTCCACCAAAGCCTCTCTAGCTACACCTATGATACTAATATACTATGAATGCAATTAAAATTAAACATTACCTTCAGTCTTAGAATCTAAGAGTAGAAAAAGATCTTTCAGCGGAGGCAACACTAACATGCAAGCATGCTAAAATAAAAAGCAACTTCTTTACAGTAAGATAAAATATCTCATAACAAGTTTACGCAGAAGTGATGACATCTAAGTTGACATATCTACCTAAAACAAAAACATACTTATTTATTGATAAACTCCTAACAAATTATATTATTATTTTTTAAAATACCTTCATCTTTTATTCTTAGCCACTTAGATTTCCATTAGTTAATTTCAGTTTTAAGATTCATTTCTCCAAAATCAATAAAATTCATATCTTCAAATGTATAATATTTTTAATAATCATCATTGTTAGTTTTAACAATATTTTTGGGAGTAAATTAAGATAAAAATAAAAATGCTTGATATTTTTCATTATTTAATCTTTCTTTTATATAATTTAATATATTTTCCACCGGAGGAATACATACTGACACTGTAAAACTTTTCAACTGATGAAACAGTACAGTTAGATTGTTTGGTTTGACGACCAATTAAACAGGGCAATTTTTCTTCGACTACTAAGCTCAACATAATTTCTTTTGTTTCAATATAGAATTCACGGAAATTTTTAATAGAGTTTTTTATTTATTACATTAATTATAATTTCTTTAGTTTGATATACATCTTGCCATTCTGCTTGTAATAATTCACCTACTTATCTTAGATGTCACACACAATACACTTGATAGCAACTGCAATCCATTAATAAATTCACATGTATAAAGTGCCAACAATAATATTTTTGCTTTTGAAGAAACAATTTTTTTCTTGCCAATTTGAAATTAATGATAAAGATTCTACATTATCAGACAAAAGAAGATTTAAAAATGATGATAAAATTGTGGCGTTCAATTCATTTTATCTCACATAAACTTTTTAAAAGTGGTTTGCATTTAAAACTTTTAAGACAAAATTACTCTAAGACGACAAATTAAAAAAAGAAATTATACCTGTACTATCCTTATGGTATTACAGATTACTTGTACATTAGATGATTTCAATATTGATAGATTTAATGCATGGTTTGAACATGGACAATGTAAAGCATTTGTTACAGATTGGATTTTTTTAACAGCACCTCTTGCAATAAACACAATAACTGCACATCCATCAGTGCCTATTCCAACAGTTTTTTAAATTTAATGTCAAATTCTTTAACATATTCACCAAAACTTCTCCTTTGAGCTTTGGTTTAAGTGTCTCTGGATTCATCTCAGCTATTCAATTGATTAATCATCATAATTAATTGCAGTGTCATCATAAATATCATGACAGTTTATAAAACCCATGAAACATTCCTTTATAGTGCCTTTGTATCTTTTTCTGGATATCTAATTATTAAACTTGTCCGTGAAATATGGCTAATATATGTCGTTTCATCAAATAAAATACTATAATACTTGCTTTCATGAATTTCTTTAACAATTTCTACTGAAATGTAATTTTTGCAGCATTCAATGATATTATTCTGAATAACTGGACTAAGGTAGATAGATTTGAACAAGTAGACCAAGTGTTTTTCTAGATCAGAATTTCCACTTGAAATTCTTAATTTTAGGAGTTTTCTAGAATTACCTTTATTAGTTGTAGAATTTGTATCTGATATTATTGGTAATAAATTATTAACTTTCTGATAGAAATGTCCTGAATCATAGCGTCTTCTTAAAGGTATATTATGATGACCAAGAAAAATGATTGTTTCAATTATTGGTTTTAGTCTCTTTCTGTTTTCTTCAACTTGTTTCAGTATATCAGTATTAATAATATAATATTGATTTTTACTATGCACTTCAAAATCACCATCTTTTCCAAAGATTTTTGCATATTTATTTGTGGTTTTTTTACCAGTTTATTTATTGTGTTGCTCTATTTTTTCCACCATTTTACTAAATAATAGGTACACAATATTTACAGGAAACAACATTTTTTCGTAAAAATACACAAACCATTTGTATTTTTCAAAATGTGATCTATTCAAGAATCCACTTTCTTCTTTGTTTTTTTTTATGCGAGTCAAGTATGGGTAAATGACATCATCTTTAGGAATATTAAGTAGTTCCAATAATTTTAACTTAATGATATCAGAAATTTTTTTAAATTTATTTAAAAAAAAATAACCTATAGGTATCATTAATATCACTAGTAAATTCATTTAAATTACTTGTAGTAAGCGGTAAATTAATCTTATAGTTATTTAATTTTAAAATTTGTTTTTTATCTAAAGAATCTAATAATACTTCATTCAAACAATTTGGTAATTTATTTGTTATATTGCAGTCAATCGTAGTAGAAACATTTGATCGTTTTATCACCCACGAAAAAAGCGAGTTTTGATTAGTAGAAGTTCATTTACTCATAGTAATATTTTTACTCGTACAACACGGAATTTCATAAAAATAAATAATATTAAACACTTAACGACTAAAATATTAAATGAAGAGAATACATTTAAAAATCATAGGTAATAAAACTTTTACGAATGAAAATATGAAATGCGTAATATCACAGATCGAACGCGAATTGAACTATGATATTGTACTATACGTCTATACCTATTTGAACAATTTACATTGACAAACAATCAAAACGCATTAATTATATTATGGAATAACCCGAACACATTGACAGTAGACACAACATGTCTATGCCCGCACAGTGTTAGCGTAGGTACTTTGAATCTATTGTTATGACTTTATGAGATACGATCAACAAAAATATTTTATTTTTAACATTGAATTATATTATTGTAATAGACGTAATATTGTATGAACCAATATTGAATAAACTACAATTTAAGTTTATTGTAACAATTAACCAACAATACATCAGATTTTAGTGATAAAATTATCGAATGTCGATATTTTTATTAATATGAAAGATAGACTTGCAGATCTTACTTAAAAAAATATGACTGATTAAAATTTTAAATGTAATACCTATTTTCTTAATATAATTTATAATATATATAAGCAACTTGTTAATGAGAGGGGAGCGATCGCCTCCTTAAATACGCCATAGTAATACATCCATAATAGTGGTCAGTGACCTATTCAATAATGTTATACACTCGACACTTACTATATGGTAGAGCAAGTTCCCAATTTTAATTTTCGTAATTTTCGTATCACAATGTTTCACATTAGTATATAACTACCTATAACAAATGCATAAAATATTATAGAATATTATAAGTTATAACTGACACAAAATAAAATGACAAATGTTGACTATAGTAAGCAATTATAGACATAATGAAATTAAACTTAATTTTGGTACTCTTAATTATTATATATTTATTAATTTTAAGTAGGTACAAATCATTCAGCACAATAAAAGAAAAAACAATAATAAATTATAATCGTACGAGTTTGGACTTGGTAGCTTATGTAGGTATACAATTATGTGTGACAGTACAATTCACGATGTAGATAAAATATCATGGAAAATTTGTAGTGATCGGTACTAATACAGGATAAGATTAAATATTTTATTTTACGAACACAACCTATCCGCGTACAAACAATGCTTTTAGGATGTTTACATTGTACTGATTACATATGTGAAAATGTAAATTCTTGAAGTTGCAGTAAATATTATTATTAAGAAATAATAGAAAAGTCTGTTTTTATTCAATAAATGATAATATTAAATTATTATTTATTAGCATAAACTGTAAGGTGTAAGACATACACTTAATAATAATGAGTAGAACTAGGACTTTCATGCATTCGCATATTTTTTCTGGTTTACTTTTTCGTATGCAGAGTAAGTACACAATACATTTCACAACGTTTGTGACCAAAATCTCAAAGTTTTTAGTGTATGTTTTTTCATATTTTGACATTTTAGGGTTTAAAAGACATATTTTTTTATTATAAGAGCATATTTTTAGTTAGTAGTGCATATTTTAATGATTTTTCGAAAATCATGTTTTTCAGTGAATATTTTTCATGGTTAAGGACACAAATTATTACATTTAACTGTTTCTATATTCTCATAAGACGAAAGAGACTTATTTTATCATAGTTGCGAATGTGTAGATTAGATTACAATAAAGTGATATCAAATTCAGTTAAAACTTAGAGAGATAATATAAAATTATTAAAATTAAATATTTAAAGAAAAAATATAATTTTTAGAGCTATAAATTTTAGCGTATTAATTTTTTTGAGGTCATATTAAACTGCATATATTAAATTTTTAATGCATAAGTGCATATTTTTAAATGCATATTTGATGATTTTATTAGTGCATGAAAGTCTTTGCTCTACTAATGACAATGAACAATAAATAATAATATAGGTATTTAAGATAACATTTTTTTGTTTTTGATAACAACAAAATGATAACAGCGGTGGTGTCTAATCGACCGGGTATAGACCACAGCTGATGTCTATATTATAATTTATAATACATATATACATCTGTGGTATAGACAAACTCATTAAAATTGTGTTGTTAATAAATGATAACACGTTGCCGATGATAACAAAAATAACAGCTTCTCTTTTAGGTATACGACTTCTATGTTTCTTTTCTAACGTATCATTAATGTAATATTCAATATTAATCTGTTCAATTCCAGATTTTTTTATTTGCTTAATGGTAATTTTAACAACTGTATTAATGCATCATTTACTTAAAATGTTACTAAAAGCGTATTGTTATTTTCTAAGTTTTTGTAACTATTAATTAAATTACTCAAGTTATATTATTATTTTTCCATTATTGCTACGTGAAAGATTCCACATCCAAGCACTTAACTTTAATAAATTAAGTTGAAAATATTTGAATAATATCGTAAGTAAGTTTACCCAATTTTATAAAGGAGTAATTGATTTCACCAATTTTTAATTGTTTTTATTTTAAATATTTATATAACTACCATGACAAAATATTTAATTTATGCTACTTGTTTCCGTTAAATAATTTTCTCTAATTTATTGTTAAAATAACAGCAATATATTTACTGTTAATATTTTAATATTCTGCTATTTTAATAATTAGGTATGTGTATTATATATATATATATGTATTAATGCATTTTGTATGTTTATTATTTTGCTGTAGATAATTGAAATGTTAAGATACAGAGGAAAAAAATTAGCACTTAATAATATTGTGAAAGAATTAGATTCATTCCCTAAGGTTCAAGAAGAAATTTATGAACCATCAACTTATAGTAATGTTATACGTAAGATTTTTATAAAAAAAAAAATAAATAATTAATTTGTTTAAATAGTTGGGTAATAAAAACAAAATATTTTTTAATCTTCATTATCAGAAAATGTAGTGCACTAATTTAATATATTTGTATTTAAAGTTAAGATGTAAGTTTGTAATTTATATCATACATAATATTAAAAATTAATATAAGTATTTCTGACATTTGACAAATTTATTTATTCAATATTACCTATATGTTTTTAAGTTTTTTTTTTTTTTTTTAATATAAATTAAACTTAACTATAATTATTAATCTTTTTGAAAACTAATTGTATAATTATACAATTTTCAGTGACAATTTTAATTTCTATATTTGGATTATGGTTATTGATTTCTGAAATACAATATTTTTTCCAAGAACAATATATATACAGATTTGTACCAGACACAGATTATGAATCTAAACTTCCAATAAACATTGATATTACAGTTGCATCAACTTGTGACAGTAAGTTTTTGTTGTTTTTAAAGTTCAATATATTTTTGATTAATGTTACATCATTTTTTTTTTTTTTAGGTATAGGTGCTGATATTGTTGATACAACAGGACAAAATATGATGTTATTTGGAGAATTAAAAACTGATGATACTTGGTGGGAAATGACAAAAGAACAGCAACAGCATTTTGATAAAATGCGTGAATTTAATGCATATTTAAGAGAAGAATATCATTCAATGAAAGACATATTATGGATGTCTAATGATTATAATACATTAAAAAATAAATTTTCTATTAGGTATGTTAAAAATATATTAATCCTGTAAAATCAATATATTATTTAATGCTGAATTGTATAAACAATCACTAAAAGTTGAATCAATCAATAGTGGCTAATTGTCCCTTTAAAATGATTTAGTAGCCTTCATTAAATCATTAAATTGATACATTTTTTATGTAACTTGCCACTGTGATTAATCTACATTTTTATAACAGGAAAACAATTTTAATAGTCACTAAATTTTGTTGAAAATTTTAAAAAAATAATCCTATGCATAATATATTATTGTGTTTAAACTGTTTTTAAATTGTGAATTATTTTTCAAATTGCATAATATTGTATAATATTCAGTGATACATTGCTAAAACTATTCATAGGTGTACTTTTTTCATGCAAAAAGTAACAATGGTAAAAACTTTATCAAGTAAAAAAAAAAAATTCCCTTCCCTCAAAATATCTATTTTTTTGTAGAATTTATTATAATTATTTAATAAAAATACTCAAAATTTGTGAAAACAGTCTTTTATAAATAATTTATTGAAGTAATTTTTATAACCAAATTTTTAGTGACAAAATATTTTATTATTATTTGTTATTTTAAATTCTAAGATGGTATTTAGTAGTCGTCAAATGATGAATCAAATAATATTTTGAGACCAATAGCCACTTTATACTGTTTATAGACATATTACATTTTATGTATTTTTATTATTTTTATTTAAATTTCTTGAAATAGAAAGTGTCATCAATGTAATGCTCCTTTCTTATCTCGTTTTTTAAATTTTTTTTATTGATTTTTAATATTTTTGATTGAAAAAATATTTTAATAAATATTCATAAAAAGCCTATGAGATGCCCTAAATAATAATCTCACTTTTAAACTTCAAAAGAGGTCAATTCACTCTAATTTTCAATTTAAAGGAGTTAACCGTGATCTTCTGAACGTAATATTTGCTATGTTACACATTTGTAATACGGAGATAACATATGCGGATACGACGTCCTCTTAAGTACTTTTATCGAATAATAACGGCTGCAAAAAAATAATAGTAAATTGACATACCTACCATTAAACTTAAAGTTAAGAACATTATTGGATTTTATGCATTCATTTTGTTTTATGATATTTCAATTATTATGCACACTATGAAAATATAAGTTTAACAAAAAGTAATACAATTCAAAAATGCCCAAATCTTGCTTAATAATTGAAATAGGTATTGTAAAAAACACCACCATACAAACACAGATTCAAAATTGATTCACTATATAACTATAAAGCTAGTTTATTGTAAATAAATGTGTTATTTTGTACCTGGGCCATACAAAGAAAACCAATATTACGCTTACATTATTTTAAATAAAATTATTATTTTATTAAAAAAAACTAAAAATAATTTAGTATGTAAAGATGTTGAAATTTAATAGAACACTGCATATGATTAAAGAATTTATTTATAATTTACAAAATACAATTTTTTTAAAATTATTATTTATTCTGCGTTATATGTCTATGTGTTTAGTGTATAAGGAAATTAATTTTTTTTTTTTTTTAATTTTCCAGAACAGAAAAACCAAATACTTTACCTGATGCCTGTCGCATACATGGGTCATTAATTCTCAATAAAGTTATAGGTAATTTTCATATAACTCCTGGAAAATCTCTAATAGTTCCAGGTGGCCATGTGCACCTCACTGGGCCATTTTTTGGATCAGAGGCTACTAATTTTTCTCATCGAATAAATCAATTTTCATTTGGTATTCCGACTAAAGGGATAATATATCCATTAGAAGGAGAACTGTATGAAACAAATGAAAGTAAAAAAAACTATTTTAAATTGACATAATTTTTGTATAATTTCTTAACATTAATTCATAAATAATTGTATCTGATATAGATGCTGTTTCCTATAAATATTTCATAGATGTGGTAGCTACAGATGTTAAATCATATTCAAATGAAATAAAAACATATCAGTATTCAGCAAAAGACATTCAAAGAATAATCAATCATAATATTGGTTAGTATAATAATTAGGTTATTTTATGTTTATAAATGGTTTTTTTCTACATTTAATTTAGAGCTTCGCGTTATATTATTATTCGTCTATTTTATAATTAATTTTTATTTGTGTAATCTTGAGTAAACATATTTAAGTATTATATTAAAAAAATTATTTAAGCTTAGCTTTAAAATGTGTTTACATTTTTTAGTGTAAGCTATTTTCAACCTAAGGTAATCAAATAATTAGTCACATAAATTTTTAATTTCCTGAATACTGTATATAATACTAAATTTATTATTTGCTATCTATATAATTTTAAATGTTTTATGTTAAGATAAAAATAATAAGAATAAATTTACAATTTATACATATTTAAAAACATAATATTTTTGAAGTATTTGTATGCATGTTTCATACACATTATACAACAGTCCTCTTTGATATTCTTTCCATATTTTTGAAATTTTGTTCTTGTACCATTTATTGTACAAAAATCTGATGTTAATAATTATTTTTGGGGCTTTAATAAAATGTAAAATTATTTGTTATTATAAATGGTTAAATCATTGAAATAAAAATAATTTGACCAAGTCAAATTATGATTAAAAATATTCAAGCCCGGATCAAGAGCTTCAGGAGCCAATACATGGTTGTGGGCCCCTGTCAATAAAAACAATTCTTTAAAATTATAAAATTATACAATAAAACAAATTTAAACATTTTTATTTAAGTATGATAGCGATCAATGAGGATAAAAATATTAAAAAAATATTATATTTTTATTAAAATATATATTTACACATAAAATTAAGTTTTGTTTATGTAAACAGGTTTAGTCGGTAGGTATCTGAATTATGAGTATCCATGACCGAGACAGTCACATAAACAAAATTTTCCAATTCTATTTTTAAATACAGTAATATCAAAATATATGCCTATTTCCAACAAACACAAACCTGGCTGTGACGCTATGTTTCCCCACTTACCATACTGTTGGTGGTAAACACGGTCGACAGGCCCATCGACTGTTAGCTTAAACAAGGAAAAAATAAAAATATTTTTGTAGGTACTATAAAAAGTACAAATTATCACTTAATGTAATTTTAAACCTAGAAAACTATGGGCCCTTAAAACACGTGGGCCCCGGGGACTTGACCTCTCCTGCCCTTAATCCGGGCTTGAAAATATTGCTAGCCATAGCAGTCATTAATATTATTGTTTAATTATATAATGGTAAATTCCTTTATATTTTATATCGCTCTAATTTATTGATACATCCACATCCCTGTAACTAATTTAAAATTTAAATTTTAGGAAGTCATGGTATGCCTGGTATATATTTTCAATATGATATAAATGCTCTCAAATTTATCATCACAGAAAATAAAATTACCTTGTTTCATTTAATTATTGAAATAGCATCAACTATTGGGGGCTTATTTTTATTATTTAGTAAGTATATTAACATTTTTTGTCATAAACTTATAACTTACTTATGATAACTTTTTTTTCAGATTTTATGAAAATTCTATTAGATAAGTTCACTAAAAAAATATATTCCTATTTTTGCAACTGATAACATTGCAAAAGAGAAAAGTCTTAAGATTATAAATGACAATCTGTTATAACATAATGAAACTATTAAATTAATTTTGAAGTTATTATTATTGTTTTATTTTATCAAAGATATAAAAATTTATTGAGTGCAGTTATTACCAACTTAAGATAGACTTTTGAGCTGTGAGATATTCACTCTTTATCGCACGTATTGGTGAGCAGAAAACTTATTGTATTAAAACAAATTTATTGCAAATAAAATACATTAAATCAATGATATATTAGTACTAATAATAAAATGTGATATATATATTATTAAAATATAAAATTTCAAATAATTCTTTAATGTTTCTTATAAATTTAAATAAAACTAATTGAAAATTGACAAAACTGAACACCAAAATGTGTTAAATACTTAGATAACAATTTTAAATTTAAATACCTCATGGAAACTCGATTTTGTTTTTCTTAAAAAAGTGTAAAAGTGTGTATTTTCTTTGAAGTATCTAGGTTATATAACTTTAGTAATTTAAATGGTTTTTATTTTTGATTGGGTTTTTTTATGTTGACCTTTTTTATTTTTCTTCATATCACGAGTCTTTATGTAGTTTAAGTATCTTCTAAAATGCATTTGTATTTTTCGAGCTGCTATCTTACGCTGTATTTCATGTAATTTTGAGTGCCAAACTCTATCATTTTCCTCTTCCTTTTCAAGTACTACATTATTGTAAAACGGCATTTGGTATGAAATAGATTCCTAAAAATAAAAAATAAAAATACTAATTCCAATCCAATCTATAATAATTTTAGTTAATTTTATTCCAGCACACTTTTGATGGCAATATTAAACCATAGTAACCGAATGTAAACCATGCATATTGCATAATACATATAATGAACTATAGTTAATGCGTAGATATAATATTTAATAATGGATAAATTACATTAAAATGTTTACACTAAATAGAAATTTTGTCATGCTTATTTGACCAGTCACTATTAATTAAAGTCAAATGTCAACGCTTAATAGGTATTAGGTAATAGGTTATCTTATATTCCAGCGGTTCTCAAACTTTTTTGTTCGCGGAGCCCATATATTCCTAAAAAAAATTACGGAGCCCCAAAGATCAGAAATGTCTATATGAGACAACAAAAATTCATAAATAAATTATGTAATTACAATTAACAATTGTAAATGATTTGCTTTTTATTTTTATTTTCTGTAAAATACGAATATATACGATCCATTTGAATTTTTATTCACAAAAAAAATTGTTAACAATAAAAACAATTGATGGTAAAATAGGAAACACGTAATACGAAATACACACCGAAATAACAATATTTGCGTCAGCGGCCGATGAATAACGAGTAATGACTGAAGAATCAAGAAATTATTAGAACTTCGTAGAATGTAGATTGTACTATTGTAGATAAGTAATCTAAATAATTATCGTACAACATGTCAAATGAACAAAAAACCCGACTTTTATCTAATCTCATTTTGACAATGACACAAAATATGACATATGTGGATTTATAAATATTTTAAAGTTTTAAACGTTTAAAATAATTCATATTGGTACGGTTTAAATAATATTGATTATAAAAATAAAAATTTAACTAAGAAATATAATAATAATTTAATAATTTAAATTTAATAAATACAAATATTCTCAGGGAGCCACGGAGCCCCTAGACTACTCTCGCGGAGCCCTAGGGCTCCGCGGAGCACAGTTTGAGAACCGCTGTTATATTCTATTTAACAATCGATATCAGTGTTAATGTGGAGTCCTAAATCAGCAGTAACTGAACATTTTTTTTTCATTTCTTTATTATGTATTTTTAGAATGTTTTAATATTAATCTAATAATGTCTTGATAGTGTTTGCTATAGGTAACATTATAGGGATAGCCAGGTTCAACATTATTACAAGTTACAACTTGATATTACATTCTAATGTTTTTACTTAGATTCAGGTAAATAAATATATCATAATAACATTCGTATAGTTTGTGCCCATCGGCTGTCATCTATAAAGGTAATAGTTTTAATTCATGAGTACTACATAATTCATGTTGAAGAACTTTATTTTACTTACTTGCAATTGGAAAATAGTATCTTCAATTTTTTTTATTTTTGAATGAAATCCATTTACATTATTGTGTTTTTCCATCATCTCAGAATCGTACGTTTGTACTATTAGAGCTTTTCTGATTTTTAAATCGTTCCTAACATATAACAATTAATTTTATTCAATTTAAATGCTGAGCTATAAATAATTTATAACATAATATACTATTTAGGTATATAGTATAGGTCTTTATAATATGATATAGGCTTATATCATGTTGCTCTTATTACTGCCTACCTGATAAAACACAACTCAACAATAATGATGAAAGACGTTCAAAAATGTAAATAAACAATATTTTAATTAAAAGGCTTAAAAATTGATATTTCCTGTACATGTAACCAATAGCCGTAAGTATTTAAATTAACATAGAGCTTTGTGCGTGATCAATTTGTTAAGCCCAAGTCAGTCCAAACATTTTATTACATACATTTAACCCACCTAACTTGGTCCAACATAATTTATAACTTTACTTTTACCTAAAATTTGATACTTTAAAATCGTTAATTGTGTAAATTGTGTAATTAAAACAGATTTTTTTTTTAACAAAAAAAAAACGCTTCAACAACAAAGGTTATTAGCGTATAAATTACATTGTACATTTTTACATTTTTTTTTTCACTGAAATATTATTGTGTAAATTAAATTAAATTAAATAGTTCGGAAATTTTTAGGATTTGTTTTAAATTAAAATTTATTGTTTTTATTTAAAATATGAGTATGAACTAAAAAATCCGACTAAGTCCGTACAACTTACGTTATGCATACCACATTGGGTCCGAGTTACAGTCACAAAGACAAATTTCAGTTATAACAATATTGAAGGCAAAATAACCGTCTTAATTACGGTCCGCATTCAATTTTTGATTATCCCATAAGTGTTTATTCAAATTTCAGTTAGTCATCGTTATATCTTTTAGTTTATGGCATGACGTCGTTGTATTAATTTTAATTTAAAAATGTCTCAAATTTCAAAAATATTAGGTAAAAAGAGAACATTTTACTTTTATTAAATAATTTTAAATGTAGATAGTATTATCCTCTAAAAACAAATTATCATAAAGAACTGTTATAACTGACCATAAAGCACAAAAATAAGAACTCGAGAACTAGAAAATGGTTGCACTACGTTTTTTGATTGATTTTTTTCCCTCCGGATAAAATGGGAAATATGTTTGTAGAATAAATAACTGAACAAACCATAGATTCAGAAGTTATTGAATATAGTGACTAATTGGTCAATAATAATAGACAATAATGTTACTTTAACCACTTCATTCTGTACAGTTTTGAACAATAATGTTACTTTTACAACTACATTCTGGACAAGTTGAACAGTAATCTTTGGTGAACGACTATAATGGAGTGAAGCTTTCAATTCAAAGCTGAGAACCGATTGTCACACCCAAACATATTCAAATTTTTAAAGCCTGTCAAAAAAATATTGAAATTGATCCATACTTAAAAATCAATTAAATAGATTTAAAAACTAATAATAGACCACGTAGAGCTCTAATAGGTACCTATAATTACCTGATTTGCATACGAATATTTTTGTTAATCTCGTTATTTTTTGCATTTGATTCAATTTTTGATAATAAACTTTTTGCAGTTAATTGTAAATTCACAACTGTATGTTCGTGTTCTTTCATTGCCGCAACAATAATTGCTTCTGATTTCATTCTAAAAAAAAAATTATATCTATGGATGCTTAGGTATATCATTAAAGTACATGCATATCAGACATTTTTGGCTAATCAGTAAAGTGTTGGTAGCTAACCTTAATTACAAATATCAATTTATTATAATTTATAAGGAACCTACTAGATAAATTTATGTTATTATAATGAAATGTACAAACATTTTTTTTTTCATGACAAACTGTAATTGTCGGTCTACAGCGTTGAAGTAATGTTCAATTTGATTTTTTCTACTGATCTTCGTCTGAACGTCATGTTTAATTTGTTCATACTTTTGCTGTTCTTTATTCAACGTATTGCGTTTATAATTAGCGACGTTACAGAAATCGTCTTTTGAATTTCGTTTAAAAATTGCTTTGCTCTTCGCTTCTAATTCTTCAATTATTCCAGTAACAAATTGGACGCTCAAACTTATGTTGTGTTTCAAAGTTGAAGACATCTTTAAAGCAAATAAAAATTAATTCGTTGTATAATAACATAATATATTCACGTCTAAATATTATCACTAAAGCTTGCAATTGCATGTGCTAAAAAATAATAAAATAGATGTGGATATGCGATATGCATTAAAAATGTTAAATAATCAGTTAAATATACAATCATTTTTTTTTTTTTTTAATAAAATTTACATTTATAAGGAAATAAAGTTTAAAATACATTATTATTTAATAATGAATTGTATATATTATTTTTATAGTTATATACATAAATATTATTGATTAATAGATATGTTTAACATTTTTTTTCTTAAACTTTAAATATTAATGCTATCTAAATATATTCACAGTAAATAACTATTGATAAACATAAGATGGGATTTAATCGATTGTCAGAAAAGCACATTAACACTATGAGCGTATTATGAACTGTAACGACTAGAAAATTATACTAGTAATGTTTAAATCTTCTATTTTTGATAGAAAAAACTATTAGTTCAACAGAAGAAAAATTTGAACGATTGAAAAATGTATTGCATGTCAAATAAAAATATTTACGAGATTATTATATTTTTAGTAACTACACAAGTTAATGAATTCTTAATGGTAAAATGCCGTTGACCTGCCAAATACAAAATTAATTACCTATAAAAAAGATTCAAATTTAAAAAATATTATGAAAAAAAATAATCGTAGTAAAAAAAAACAGTCAAATCAAAATTTAGTTATACGAGTAATTTATTATTACACGTGAAGTGCTTTTTTGGCTTTGGTCATATTTATTTTTTTAATTTTTGTCTGATATTGATATAGATTTCACTTCATTAGGCGGATTTACTAATTTAGATTTAAATTTTATTTCCAGGACATGTTGCAAATTAAATGTGTAAATAATTAGAGATAGTTTCAATCTAATGCCTCCAAACATTTTTTTATATTTTATAAATAAATATTTTCCATCTGCCATAATAAATATGCTAAAATGTCTTGTATCTTCGTGTGTAGGACACGTCAATAAAAGTGATTTAGGTACTTACTTGACGTAGAAAAATTCGCAAGAAATGTATAGTCTAGATTTTTGTGAATATTTTAAAATATTTACACTGAAAATATCTAGTCATTATAATATTTTAGCGGGAAACGTCTTATCTCGTCAGTCACATTTGAGTTTATTTACGGTTGTAAATATTTTGACATGAAATTTTACATTGTTCTTTCAGACCAGTTGTGTGTATTAGTCCTTGTCGTATTAATATTTTTTTGTGACAGGCAATTACTTATTCCCCATAAATATATAATATTTCTAATTATGACCATAGATCGATAGATCCAAGAAGGCTTTTTAAAATTTTTATTTATTTTTATTAACGAAATATTTAATAAAAATCATTTAAATTTGGTAAAATATGTTTAAATATATGATGAAAATCTGAATTGTATAATATGTACCTACCAATTATTATAAAACGAATTTGTATCAAATCAGATTTCGAATACGCACAACTTCATAACAAATATGTAAATGCATGTGAAGTTGCAGACCTTGAATTTATCAGGCATTGAAGTACCTACAATTGTACAGATCTATTTTTATTTCATTCATGAATTCACGTCATGTCTTGGGTAAAAATTATGTTGCTGTAAAAATGTTGTGAAAACAAAAATATGAAAAATACAATATTAATATATTATAATTTATAATATACCTATGTATAGTACAATTTTATTTTTATTTTACGTTAACAAAGTACACAGTTATACTTGATAAATAAAAATAAAGTAGAAAATGAAAAATAATAATAATTAAAAATATTGTAATAAACAAAATAAAGAATTATATTTTTATATCAGTTGATATTGAAAGTTATACGAAATTCCATTCAGGTAATCGTTAATTGATCGATTTTCATAATCATCACATAAGTCAAATTGTAGACTCTTTGTACTCGTATTTTTTGTCGGAGGTTTGATGTCAGCAATAAACTGTTCAACTTTAAGGCGGTTTAAGCTTCCTTTCTTTTTCAGTGAATCGATAATAATCCAGATAGAAGGATGACGATAACGTCGATAACTCAACATTGAACTAAATGTTAACTAGTAATATTATGTACACTGAACTTTATTTTCATAGGTATATTATGGTATTATACTATTATATTATTTCTAGTTATGTCACTTTAATCTAATCCTACCAACGACCGAACGAAAACAAGAACTGCGAGCCACATCGGCGACTATGGTGATATATTACTACCTGCAAAATTTTTATTGCGACATTTTTGCTGCGATATTTTTACTACGATATTTTACCGTGACGTTTTGACGCGACACTAATATTCATACATGATGAATAATAATACTAAATAAAGTTAAGAAATAGTAGATTTTAGGTACCTATATAAATATTATTAGTATATTTTAATACATATTATGGTTTTACTTAAAATGTTGTTTTTACTGTATATAATTCGTTAAATTTAAGTCTTATATTTTCACTTTCGATGTGACAATGCTACAAATGTATAGGTATTAAATTTATGACTTATTATTGTAAAACTAATAGTACCTATATTAGTATTTGCATTCATCGTTTCACTCTGAAACTTAAATTAAATTTCGTATATTTATTAATATAATACGTCAATCAAATTTTAAATGTATTTATTACATTAATATCTATTATTATGAAATGGCTAATTAACCTAACATAAACAATAATTTATAAATTAAATATAAAATATAAATTACACCAATAAGATTCCTATTTATTAATAGGTACGTTTTGAACTCATAATATAGGTAATATATTTATATTAATTATTATTAATATTATTGTAATCTTAAAATTAATATTATTTTAATAGTAAATAATATGTTAAAATAAAATAATATAACAGCATTACAATTTGTTCCAGGTGAAGAACATATTACCAACAGGTGGAACTTTTTTGAAAAAACTTTTAAGGCACGTTTAAGCAAAAGTTATGACTGATGAAATAGTTGCAGAGTTTAATTGATTTGGGCGATAAAAATATTTAGTGTTGTAACAACTGAAATAATTGATTTGATAAAAAGTAATTTATTAATACTATTATAATTTATAAATGATGGTTAATAAAAAGTTTAGATTGAAAAGCCGACTATATTTTTGTAGGAATTTTAAAAATGCATTTTAAATTAAATTAATAAATCAAAATTTAATTTTGTGAATGAGTTAGTATTAATTATTATTTGTTACATAAACATTTGGTATTTTTTTAATATTCATATTTTGTAATACGAGTATCATTTACTTTTCAGTTTTTCACCAAAATATATAGGTACATTATACACAGATTCATACTTGTATTAATTAGCTAGTATAAATATTATTGAAATCGAAAATGCTGTTAAAATAAAACATAAAATCAATGAGATAAAGGTATATAGATTATTTTTGGAACATGATTAGTAAAAACTAAAAGTTAAAGAACGTAAAAATAAATAAATAATTTCATCAACAAATGATAATAATAACACTAAATAATATGTATTTTTAAATTGATTAAACATAACATTATTTTATTTTAATATTTTAATACTTATTTACTTCATAAATATAAAATAAAGTTTTTATTTATATTTCATTTATGTTATTTTTACTATTTTGAAACTTGTATATTAGATTATTATATAGTATAAGTATTAATTTATATGTGCATTTCTAATGATTAACTTGTTTTCAAAACTAATTATATTATGATTATTTTGTCATGTTATTTGAAAATAATAATAATAAACTTAGATAATAACATTAACTCATTAACATATTTTAATATATTATGTATTATTAATGATTGCCTAACTTAACATTTCAGCATTAAAATTACCTATGTACAACTATTTTTTTATAATTTAAATCTTATTATATAGGTACATTTATTTTTTTATTGATTTTTGATATATTATATTGTTTTTAATAATAATACTGTTATTTTATTTTGAAATTTATTTATACTACACTGTATAAAATATGTATTGATATATGTATATATGTGTGTTAGTTACTTTTCTAAAACAGATTAATGAAAGTACTATTTTACAGAAAACTTGCAGTAGGTAGGTATATACTTTGATGATTTAATAGTGTATTTCTTAGATGTCTAATAAATATCTGTATGAATACCGATGGTGCATAGTTCATAAATATTTTCTATTTTATATTACATCTCAAGGAAGACAGTTTGATGTTATATTTATATTCTATTAATATATTTAGCTTATTATTGAATAGATAATAAAATATAAATATGTAAAATATATAAATTCTAAAAAGTGTATTCATAACAATTGCAAAAAAATATAGAATATTATGTGGACACTTAACATCACACAATAGAAAATAGTTTTGAATGTTTTGATTTCACTAAAGAATATTTGTGATAAAAAATATACCTACGGGTATAATGTAATAATATCTAACTTATTGTTTATACATATATACATATATATTTATATTTTATTATTGATAATATTATTTAAGTATAGAGTAAACATTGCAATAAATTATTAATTATATTATAATTAGTAACTAAGTAATTATTAATTAATAATATAAGTATCAACTTACATTAGACAAACTGTTTGCGTTGGTAATAAAATTAAATAAACACGAAAGAATCGTATTATTCGTTTCTTTGAAGTATGTTATGTTATTTTTGTCCATTTTACAATGCAAATAGTGACGATAGTATTGTAGCCTTATCGGTATTCGGTATAAATGTTGAATTGTCTTAGGCGATTTGCATTTTTAGATTTTCAGATCAAACATCGAATACGGGTACCTACCACTCTCTGACAATTATCTATTCACTGTAATTTAATACATACGTTACCTATCAACGATACATAGGTACACAAACAGAAACACGTTATCGATTTAACGTAACAAACAATAACCAAGAGCAACTGTGACTGTTTTTGTTAACTGAAGTTTACATTTGCTTAGCAGTTAGGTACCTTACCATTTTAAAATACACATCTAAACGTCGGACACTGACAAGTCATGGCGTAACACCGGCGGAAGGTTTTGCGAGGCCCTGACACTTTTTCAGGGGTCCTGGGAATTTTTTTTCAGAAAATTTTTTTTTGGAACGCTCTATCCTTTATATAATAATTTTTCTATTTCAAAAAACTTTTGTAAAAACATTTTATTTTACGCATAAAATTAAAAAAATATCAAACATATATTAAAATTTGTGTTTACACTAAATAATGTAAAAGTAAAGTAGGTAAATCAAATGATGTAATATGTCTATAATATTATTAATTATTATACTAATAAAATATACATTAACAATACAATTGTGTATTCGGAAAAAATCAAATCAACCTATCTACTGTAATATTAATAATAATATTTATACAATTATACACATAACTTTAATAACTTAATAAAAAAACACTTTTTAAAATATACTTTAATATAAGTTGACAGACGGTTTCCGCCCGGAATCGTTATTCGTATATAATGGTATAGCCGGTATAGGTACATAGAATTCAAATCGTACACACCCATCACAGTGACTCAATATGCAACAGAAGAGGTATCCATTTGCCCGTCTTTTTTAATTATAATTTAAAAAAATATTATAGCACAGTCTTTATTAGTTTGTTTAGGTAATTGGGTATTGGTATAAAAAGGTATGTGTATATAATTTACTTACAAGTGGGTATGTGTATATGATTTATTTATAATTAGGAACCTATTGAAGTCAGAAATACCAAAATAAAAAATACATAATTTTAAAACCTTTAGATAGATTTTTGATGTATGATGATATTTTAATAAAAGAAAGTAGGTCTTTAAAAAATGTTTGTATCTACTTAGATGAATATGATAAATTGAATTGTGACAATTATAATATGCTAATAAAATATTTTATATTAATTTTATCAACTGAAGAATAATTAAAAATTCAATCAAAAGAGCATAAAAACTGTCAAATAAAAGTAATTAAGCTCACATTCATAATTGATTTTATCAAAAGTAACTCGTACATTAGAAGTACTTGCAGAGCATTTTTGGATACATAGGTATGGAATTAAATTGTAATTTATCTTACAAAAGGTCTAAAGATTATTCAGAAGCACAATTAATTGTACATAGAAAAATCGCAAAACGATTATTTGGTATGCAATCTGTAGGTATTACTAAGACCAATGGGAAACATAAAGTAGTAATTGTTTTCAAGCTATTTAAAAATTAACAATTTAATTCAGTTGCTTACACAATATTTTGTACATTTTTAATTTAAGAATTATTAGTTTTTTTTCTACTGGATTATAATCTCTGGAGTTCAAATATAGCTTCAACACTTACTGTCAGGCATGTAGCCAGGATTTTATCTTATTTTAATTTTTTTATATGATTATTATACAAAACCACTTATTTTTAATAATTATAATACAATATAATTATTTTCAACTATTATCGTTCATACTGCTGGCTATACATACAATATAACACTCTAATATTAATTTTGAGGTTTTATTTTTGGTCATTGTATCCAATACTTTATCTATAGAGATAACACCTTTCCCAACGTATTGTCAGAAGAGTAAGTCTTGTTTGAGTTAATTTCTAGTTTTATTATGATTAATGTTTTTATGTGTTTTAATGTTAAAAAAAGAATACTCTACTGCCATTGTAGAAATTAGTAGAGTAGCCAAAATTTTCAATAGAAAATTTATGTTAAGGCAAAATTTACATTACATGCATCCATCATTTAGTAGGTTTTTTCTACATTTACCCATTTTTTAAACCATAAAAAATATTTAATCACTATCTCAAATAAGATATATTTTTATTTAAACCATAGGTAATAGGATTTCAATAGACTACATAGCACAATTGTATTGTTTAAATGGTTATCTAGATTTTTAAAACAGTCAATTGATGGTAAAAATATAGATTCTTTTTTTCACAGTGCCTTGCTGTGAATATACAGAACTATAAAATACTCATTGATGACAAATTTTATTAGTTTAATGAAATTTAATACAATCTAAGTCTAACCACATCAATAAAATTAACTGTAGTAAGTTAATTATAAAGGATTAAGATTTTAAATGCTGGTACAGAAAAATTTCAGGGTGGGTCCAAACTCCAGACTCTATGGACCCATCCCTAATCACTTACTTGTCTACTTGTATTTACTTTTTATCCATATTTAAGTAATTTGATTTAGAAATAATTATGTTAAATGATATACTAAATATATTTACATTTCAATTTAAATGATCCTTAAATATAAAATAAAATTTTACAATTGCTTCATTCTTTAATAAACATACATATTACTTGTATAAATGCATCTACATTCATCACATAGAATGATGTAGTTTTTTTTTTTTTTTATTAACTGACTGAAATTTTAATTGCAGTCAAATTTAGCTAATATACTTAAAATTTTTATTTTTTAACTTTTAGCTTAAGTTTTAATCAATAAAAGAAATGTAATTCAAAAAATTTAATACATCTAAATTATTAAGTTTCAAATTAAAGCTAAAATTAGAAAAAGGAATAAGCCAAGAAAAATTTAAACATGTTTAACTCCTAAAATTAATAATAAATTATAGATCAATAACACAGTTATAACTTATCATTAATTTTATGATTTGAATAAATGGCTACAAATTATAATGGTATGATAAAATAAATAATATCAAAAATATTAATTTAACTATATATTAATACAAATGACAATGATGCTTGTTATTTTTAAGTTGTACAAAAAATATTTTATAAAATCAGCAATGTTTTGCGAACCATGATAAATAATTGTAATATAAATAGATAATTAATGCATATTATGTATTCTACATCTAAAAATGCTGAAGTCCAACTTTTATATATATTAAGTTTCTTACACAGCTACACAACTATTATCAATATAAGTAACTATTATCAATCGCGAGAAATACATAAATGCTTTTTTAAAAAAAAAGGTATCAAATTAAAATACACAATAAAGTACTAAACATTTTAAAATAATAATAATAATACAATATGAGAAATTAAATAAAATTTTGTAGTAAAACAGTTAAACTTATTTTTGTTTTAGTTTTGACAGTC
Organism: Melanaphis sacchari; assembly: GCF_002803265.2. Classification (NCBI taxonomy): domain Eukaryota; kingdom Metazoa; phylum Arthropoda; class Insecta; order Hemiptera; family Aphididae; genus Melanaphis; species Melanaphis sacchari. Next base: position 372,360 of record NW_020271059.1, on the reverse strand, counting down.
CATTTACAACATCTAATGTAGAAGTTCGTTGTCTTAACACTACAATGGCATTATGCAGTTTTAGTGCTGGACCAAGAGGAATGTTTAATATATCCATCAAATCTTTTTGAGTTAACATCAAAAATACATCACCATCAATTTCCTGTATAAAAGAAAAAATTGAATAAAGGATAAATAATAAATATATATTATAAATAAAAATAAAATATTTATACCTGATTAATAAAAGATTTAGATATTTTGATTCGATCAGAGGGATCATCATCTGTGTAATTATTAGACACTACTATTTCGACAAAAGTAGCTACTTCTCTTACAGGCCATTTTCTCACATCAGTAGTATTAAATATTGGTACACCTTGTAGAACGCTATGCCTGGTCCATACATTAAGCCTTGGGCGTTTAAAAGAACCATAACCATAACTGGTATAATCATTGACACCTATGATTACATCTAATTCGTCCATTGCATCAACAGCTCTTTTATAAACACATTTAGATCGACCGTTAGGTACCTTCTTTTTAAAATTCATTTTTGATCTATACCAAACAAATTTTTTCAATGAAATAATTTTGAAATAGTTATTGGTAAGTATATTACCTGTTACTGAATTTTTTTGTAGGTTTCTTAAAATTACAGATTTTTATTTTATTTGACTTCAATTTTCCTTTTTTTTTATCTTCTTTTGGTGCAACAGTACTTACAGGTTCCAAAAAACTTAAAATATAATTAAATTTGTATCAAAAAATAAGTCATGCATATAAAATACCCCCCCCCCCCCAAATATATACAAATATAAATACAATTTTTTTTAATTACCTCGGAACTGAAGGTATTAGATAGTCCTCAGGTTTTATCCTATCAGGTTTAATTGCTAACCCAGAAATTAATTTTTTCCATGACTCAAATTCATATGGACAATCTTTAGCTAATACATGAGTATTTTTGGAATTATTTACATTGCCTTTACCATTACAACCAGGAACTCTACAAGTCCAAAGTATTGAGTTCGCTAAAAATAAATATAGATGTTAACAGTTACAAATAATAAAAAACCACATAATTATATGATATTTACAGATAAAAGTTAAAAATAGTAAGATTGGAGATTGTGCTATGTATAGAAGCGTATGTGTAAATGTTCACATTTAATATTGAACAAAAATGTAATTTTTTTAATTTCTTTCTATTTTAATGCCAACACATCATTTTATATTATAAATGTTACAACATAAATTTTTATTAAGTACATTACACTCAAACGATACATGGAAGTGTAATAGTTAATACATTCTATCTCATACTGTTGAAATTATATGCCAAAAAAAATTTCTAGTTGTTACTATTATTGTTAATGTTTCCAATCCATTGAAGGATTATAGATTTGGTGTGGTATAGAATGCATTTATGTAATAATTATTGATATTTTTAATTTTATGATCAATTAAAATCTTTTTTACATTTAGTGTTCTTTTTGAAGTATGTAATGTAATTACTCTAATTTCATGAATACATAAACAAAATGTAAGTAATAACACTTATAACAAATAAATATTAAATATTGTTTCTTCCAAGTTCTTTCAATACGAATATTCACTTCATGATTTATATCTTTATATCGTTATTTATCACACATGCTTACTATGTTTCAGACGAATAATTAAAAAAAATTATGGTTTCTGATTTTATAAGTATAGAAATGCAAGACACAAGAGAATATAATTAGGTGAAATTATTCCATCTCGATTGTATCTATTATATTTTCAATAAAAAATAAAATAAGTATACAATATATTTTGAGAAAAATAAGCTATACTTAAAGAGACAATTTTGATGTTTTTTTTTTAAAGTATTGAAATTACAGATAGCTTAATCTACAAAAATTAATTGGAATATATAAATTTTTACCTTTAAATAGCTCAATTGGATGATTGGTCTTTAAACACCATCCAAGGGGATGTATATTTGGATTGTCATCTTCAATCCAGTATGCATATATGGTATCGAATCCATCATAAAGTATTTTAAGTTCATCTCCTTTAACATCTACTACTTTAGCAATTCTAATTAATGAAGGATTAGCAATATCAACTACTTCAATAGCCATGCTATTAGTAAATTCTCGTAATGGTCTGCGAAAAAATGCATCTTCTGGTACAGGCTCACTATTGGTTTCTTTTAAGTAATTAGCCCAAGAAAAAGGTTTTTTTCCTTTGCAATCTAAATAAATTACAGTATTAATTTAATTTAAATTTATCAGAGTAAAAATATAATTGTAATATATTTACTATCATAACCACTAGGTGGACATAAAGAACGTCCATTCTTATCACACCATCCAACTGGATGTATATTAGTTGATGTGATATCTGTCCAGTAATCAAAATCATCTGCCCAACCATCAAAATGAATACGTATACGATTCCCCAAAATATCAGCAACAGTAGCAACACATATAAGCGGCTTTGATGTTGTGCGGGTTAATTTATCTAATGCTTCTAGTTTCGCTCGAATACGAAATGAATGATTAGTGATACGATTCTAGGTACAACACATTCATACATATATTTTTAGAAATTAATGAAACATTGTTCTTATAAAAAAGAAATCAAGTATGTATAATAATAATACAAAAATTTAGTTAAATACGCAACTTACAGTATTTAAGGCATTAGGAAAATTCCATTTTGGAGCAGGCATAACACCTGGTATTTTAAGGTAATCAGTCCACTTAAATGGTTGATTATAATTCTTTGGTGGTTGTAAAGTGCGAGAGTTTTGTTCACACCATCTAGGAAAAAACAAATCCGGGCAATCTGCATTTACCCAAAAATTATATATATCTGAATAGCCATCAAAATTTAACTTAATGCGATATCCTGGTGAAAATTAAAATCAAATTAATTAAATTTTAAAGTTAAAATAAAAATAAATAATAATTACCACAAACTTCCACTACAGTCATTACACAAAATAATGCTTCATGTTCTGGATCAATACCTTCTAATCTTTGTCCAATTTTAAAAGGGTTAGAATCATGTGGAAAGGGATTATCAAACAATTTTCTTGGAGCAGGTATATAATCAGTATGTTGCAAATAGCTAAATATTTTTGCAGTTTCTTGTTTACACTAAAAAAATACAAGAAAGCTTTTACTACTTATTAAAAAAATAAATTATAAATAAATAATTTTACATTTTGAACAACTGCTGAAGCTTCATTTAGGTTAAAAAATTTTCTTTTATATGGTAAAGAATGGTTTACAGTTATTGGTATTGCAGGTGGTGGCATTTTTAAAGCCATCTTATTAAGTTGTTCAACTTGATCCAAATCATGACCAGACACATTTTCTTTTTGAAAAGATGGTAAGCTTTGCTTTCTTTTATTAATTCTACTTCTCAATTTTGCTAAAAGCATTTTTCGATCAATCACAGGTTTTTTTGATAAATCTGTATTTTCTTGTGGTTGTGCAGCAGCAATAGGTTTTGGCTTTTGTGTAGCTATCATTAGTTTAGTATTTAAACTTTTACACACTAAACTACAATACTTATAATCTATCATTTCAGGTTTGTATGCTATTGTATCACAATATTCATATTCACATTGATTAAATGGACCACTCACACCTGCTAAAAAATTAAGTTTTAAATAAATATTTTAAATAATAACAAGATATAATAGTATGTTATATTAAATATTAATAAATTATAAATATTGTTATACTTTGTGAAATTTTTGGCATAATCATTTTAACGGGAACTGATTTTGTCATTCTTGAGGTTTTAGCATGAGTATTTGACTTTGAACTTCTCTTCCATGGTTCCAAGAATGATACATGAGGATAAATCATATTTTTTTCATTAGTTGCTGTATTAATTTTTTGATACTGAAAAATAACAACCTTTGATTATGTACTATTTTATTAAAAACATTTAATATACCATACTTGTGGCACATGAACTTTATTAGGAATTATTTTCAACATTTTATCAGTAGGAACTTTAGCAATAGTACTATTTGAATTACTATTATTGTTTTTTAAAAATTGTACTAATACATGTTTACCATCTCCATGAACATTAGCATTCAATTTTGTTTTTGATTGATTAATAGAATTAAAATGTACTAATCTTACAGTGTTTGGTTCTTTAGTAGTAAAATTACCTGTAATAAAACAAAAAAAGTTTATAAATGAGTTTGTATAATAATAATATAATTTATACTAACCATATTTTGTAGATTGACCATATGTTTTGATTAGAGATTCAGGTTTTGATGATAGTTGAATAAACCCAGGCACAGGGCACAAATTTTTTTTAACATTGGTATTTATTTTAGTTTTATCATTTATAATAACCATATTTGTATGATTTTTTATTACATCTTTACTGGTAATAGTATGGGGTATATGCTTTATCGGTCTACTTAAATTACCAAAATCAGTTAAATTTTTATTTTTGTTTAATGATAGTTCTTTTTCATGCTGATTATGTTCAGACTCTGTAGTACTTAAGTCAATCTTAATTATTTTAGAACTAGATGAATCTGTATGAGGTTTAAGTTTTCTTTTTTGTTTTCTAATAAATGAATTTGTAGAACTCTGTTGTATAGGTTGAAATTTAACGTTTGATTTAAATAAATTAATGAATTTTTTGAAAACAATGTTTTTTTCAATCGGTAAAGCTTTGAATTTTTGATTTTGAAATGCTTTGAAGCTAACAACAAATTTTGATTTAATATTTTTAATTTTTGGTTTTTCAACAGTATTAAACTTTTCAGCGACTGTAACTGGTATTATAGAATTTGATGGTTTTGACATTGGTGAAGTAGAAATATAAGATGGAAAATTTGTAACTTTTCTATTATCTATATTTGTTAATACATATTTACCTTTATTTTGTGGAAATAGAACCATTTTTGACTTGAGATCATTTGAAGATATTATTTTGAACCCGGGTTTTGATGTTGAAACACATTTATTATTTGTAATATTAACAGGATTTAACTTTGGTTGCAATCTTGTAATAATTGGTTTTTTTGGATTGATGTGTGTAGTTGAAGGTATGGAGATTGTTGATGGCTTTTTAATTTGGCTAGACATAAATGAAGGTAGCGTTTTCACATTAGACATAACTGTTTTTGGAACAGCAATTTTTTCTAAATTTAAAGAAAAATTGTTTGGTTTTACAAATATTTTATTTGGAATTTTTTTGGGTGTATTAATAACAAAAGAAGTTTTAATAACTTTCTCATATGGAATCAGTTTAGATTTTTCATAATTACTAAAATTATCAAGAATTCTTAAATTTACAGGTGTTTTTTGTTCATATACTTTAGTTGAAGTAGATTTATTTAATTTAGCAACTTCTATATTACGTTTTTTATTATTAATTTTCACTAAATTACTCAATTCCATATGAGATTTACGAAAATTTATATCCTTTACATTTATAGTAGGTGATTTAATAACAGATGCAGTAGGAATCGTGTGCTTTATTGGCACTTGTTGATTAAATGTTTCAACAACATTTTTATCACCAACTTTAAAATGTTCGGTTTTTTTTCGTTCTTGTACTTTGGTTGAAGTAGATTCATTTAATTTGATAATTTCTTTATCAGTCCTACTATTGCTGTTATCCAATGAACTACTAATTTTGTGAAGATTGTTTTCATTTATAACAGAAGTAGTTTCCATAATTTGATTTACTGGCCTCTGTCGTTTAGATATTTCAACATCATGTTTATCTCTAATTTTAACATTTCCAGTGTCTTGAGCTTGAAGTTTAGTAGAAATAGATTCATTAAATTTGGTAACTTTTGTACCACTTGTATTATTACTGATATCCGATGAACTTTTTATGTAGTGAGGATGTTTATTGATTTTAATTAGTTTAGGCACATTAACTACAGAGGTAGTTGCTATCATTTGCTTTACTGGCACCTGTTGTTCA